>NC_134354.1:451843925-452081584 GCF_048569485.1 Anomaloglossus baeobatrachus
CCCCGAAACAACTGTCTGTGGATGGATACCCGGCCTTGGTAATTCCCTTGTCATATCTTTAAACTTGTCAAAGAGTTGGATATTGACTAAAAGGGCCACTTCATATGGTGGTTTTGGTGGTTTCCTAAAAAGAGCCACTCCTTGGCTGGGTCCTTCCTGGAGGGATATCTGGCTGGTTTTTGTGTTGATACATGACATACGGGAAGAGGAACCGGTTGTCTCCTCTGTCCAATCGCCCGCTACTAATGACATTGGGCCCAGAAGGTCCACACGCCCCAACCTAGGTAGGCCCCCGCTTAGGTATAGGGAAACTACCATCTAGGTGTGCAGCATGTTGATTGTGTAAATAACTAAATGAATGAACATTAATCATCCGAGTTTGTAACCTGATTGTTAACAAGTTGATTTTACCATCCGAAAAAAGGAAGAAAAGTTGTCCCTGTGGGGACTTTATGTGTTTCTACTAGCCCCTTCAGAGACAAGGCCGAGAACTTGCAGGCCAACCACGAACTTATGGTCTTGTAAATAAGTTGCTGGGCTGTGTTCCGTTACTGCCTCTAGAGAGGCAGATTGGAGGAAGGACCCGCAGCAGAGTAGGCTGGGGCCCGGCCACCACCAGGACCGGTGGCCATCCTCTGGGGTCAGGGGTCCCCCTGGACGTGGGGTCCCCTGAAATGACAGCCGGGTGCGAGACACCGTACCCGTTCCCGCTTTGGTGACCTGGAACCGAGTTCCTGCTTCCGGACTGGGGAAGAGGGGTGCTGCCCGTTTCTTAGGGGCAGCATCAAGGTTTAGGTTGCTTGTGTGGGGAAGCGAAGGAACATGAACCCGTCTGTTATTATTAAAAATGTTTTTATATGTTTTACAACGTTTAAGTGACATGCCTCCCGTAAGGGAAGATTTGAAAATGCATAGTGTTGGTATTTATCTTTTTCAGAAAAATAAAACCGGTGATGGACGGGCAGCCCGCGGACGGTCTGCATTTCACCAAGGAGGAATGTGGCGCCCTGGACTAGCCAGGTAGCCACAAACATAACACACACACCCCCTTCCCTGGATAGTTCACACCAGTCAAACAAAAACCCTTGTTGCCTCCCTCCAGGGTCTGATGTCCACACCAGGTGGTGCGGAGCCAGGCGGTTGGCCCCACCCACCAAGGAGTTCACAGGCCTGGAGGTGGGAAAAGAGACAGATTCAGTTTGGAGGTGAAAGTGAGAGGCCAGAACCTGTTAGTGTCTGGGTAGGAGCCCAGGCACTGTCAGCAAGGTTGGCAGACGGTGGTGGCTGTCTGCAGGAGTTAGTGGATCTCTGAGGAACCGTAGGATCGGGGTCGGGCGGTGGCCAACCGTTACCGAACCGGGGAGCGGAGTGAAGCTTAGCACAAAGGCAGGGCCATCGGACCCTGACTAGGCTTGGAGCCGCCGACAACGGTCAAATCCGAAAGTGACCAGAACCCCAGGGGTTTCCTAACACCCAAGACCCGACAGAAGGCAACAGTCCACACCGTGAGGATATACAGCCACCGCCACAGGCTAGAGATCCAAGGGCCAGCGCCTGCGGGCAAAACGGGCTCCTCCGGTACCTATACGCCGGGAAGCGGACTACCGTTGGGAAGCCATAAAAGTCAACACACATTCTACACAGGTGCAGGGAAAGAGAGCCACCATCAACCTGTCCGGGGAGAGCAAAGACACTGCAGCCAGCTGCGGGACCCGTCCATCCAGCCGTTTGGTTTACCAGAGACCCTGTGAATTTGTACCTGAGTGAGTACCACAGTGCCATCCGGAACTGCGCCGCACTGCCCCTGCAACCCTGCACCCCAGCCATCCAGCCTCCCAGTTACACCACCAGGCCCCGGGATCACCAACCCCTACCAACGGAGGGGACAACATCCTAGCTGCTCCCTACCATCGCTCCCGGGATCCCCGTCACCAGCAGCGGTGGTGCCCATTATCACCACGACCCGTGGGTGGCGTCACAAACTATCTCCCAAAACAAACCACCCCCTTTTCACTCGTGGGCGATGAGCGCTGCTCGAGTCTGGCCCACCGTTCGAGCCACCGAGCAGCAGCAGCCGCAGACCCGAGCATAGCGAGCGCGGCCCCTCTGCCTGCGACACCTCCACCAGCATTCACAAATCCTAGTTACACCTCGCACCACACCTGTCAGGCACACCAGTGGTCTGCTTAAGCTGGAATAGGGCAGTCCACCTAGGGGTCAGACAGAGTGGTGGGAGGGGGGAAGTCAGCGAGGGAGGAACTGCAGAGCAGAGCTGACAGGCAGAACAGAAGTAGCTCCCAGAGAGTGAGGAGCTGGGAGTAGCAGCTCCCTGGAGTTGAGTAGGAACCCTCAAGCTGTGAGGAGCTCAGAGGAAGCTGGGAGTTGCAGCTCCCAGGGGAAGCAGACTAGGTCGCAGACGGTGGTCTGGACCTAGAGTAGTCGGATCCCCGGTCGCAGGGGATTGAGGCTAGGTGCCTGGGACCTGTCTTGGAGGACGGTCAGCAGCCTGGGCCTAATCACAAGTCCGGGACCGAAGGCACGACTGGGTAAACGGACCCTAGGTTGGGGAGAAGCTTCAGTTAACCTGCGGAGGACGGGACCTCTATGGACTGTTCCCACAAAGCTCAGAGATCGGGGCAATAGCGCAACGAGGGGGATAGGGCTTTCCAAATAAGCGACCCAATGAAATCTCAAGCGTGCGCTCCTGAGAGCAATCTCTTCTACTTAGCCACAGTGGGGAGCAGGGCCCGGAAAGCTCAAAGCTGACGGGCCACAAAGGAGACTTTAAAACTAATGTGCCAGGAGGGAGACCACCAGGCAGTGCTGCAGGGGATGGGACCCGGACGAGCTCCCCCTAGAGGGTAGCGGCACCCACACTTGGTTTACTACGTTGTCAGCGTCTGCTTTATTGCTGAGTGAGTACCCGATTAACCCCTGCAACCAGCGAGCCTGCGCTCCCCCTGCACCCCATCACACCATGCAGAGTCCCAGGGCCTTACCTACCCGTGGAGGGTAACGACATCTAGCTGCCCCACTCCATCACCCCGGGTACTCCCAACGGCAGCGGCGGTACTCCCTATTACAGTACACCACGCGTGGCATCACGAACTGTATCTCCCCTGTAAATACCCCCTTTTCCATTTGAGTGTAGTCCCTAGTCCCCGGGTCCGGAGACCCTCGAGCCACGAGTAATCACCCCCACGGATCTTAGCGGTTCAACCGCTGCAGGGGCGGCACACTTGCTCAGGGCAAGACCTCACAGGCCTCCATACCTGGGTGACCCCCATGACCATTATTCGGCCTAGAGTCCCCATGGAGACCATCGGTACAATGAGCTTTCTCCCTCTGCTATGCTGATCGATGTTGCAGTCAGTATTGACAGCACCATCAGAGGGTGCCATCACCAATCATGGGCATTACAGCAAGGTATCAGCTATGATACATAGCTGACAACCACTTATCTCTCCGTCGCAATCTTACCCCCATACATGTATGGCAGTTTGTGGGAAGACACCTCCTGAGGTGCAGTACATGTACGGCGCATGTTGTGAAGCGGTTAAACCATTTAGTTCTGCCCTCAGGACTTTGAGGAAATATATTGTCATTGAAGCAAAATGTAGCTCTTATAGGGAATAAAAATATTTCCCATACAGATATGTCTACGGAGCTGACAGGTCCTATCTGTTATGCATAATAATTACAGACTAAAAGTCACAGTGAGATCATGAGCACATCAAGATAAAAAGTCAATGCCAAAAATAAATCTTACCATTTGACGTTATCATTTTGATTTCCAATAAGAACTGGCATCTAGGAACATGATAAGATATTTAACCACTTGAGGATACATGTTTCTATGGCAGTGATTTTTGTTTTCATTTCTATATCACTGTGTTCAGTTATTTTTGAAGACAACCATTGTAAAATACTGACAGTAATAATATGAAGCTGACACCTACATGAAGGGTACATGCCAGCACTGTACATCAAATGTAGCTGCATAACCTGTAAGATGCACACTGATCAGCAAAGCAAGGAGCAGGCCAGAATAGCACTAAAAAGCAAACTTGTGGTTCTTCTGATGAAAATGTGAGTACACTTTGAAACACAATGAGAATTACAACCACATTATCTACCCCACTATCTAAAATGTTTTCTGATATCTCTATCTGTTGAGACTAAAGAAGCACAACATATCGTTTCTCAAAATCTACTCTGAGGACCAGCAGCAGCTAAACATTTATTTCCAAGCCCTTCTAAGGGGCACTTTGCACACTGCGACATCGCAGGCCGATGCTGCGATGCCGAGTGCGATAGTCCCCACCCCCGTCGCAGCAGCGATATGTAATGATAGCTGGCGTAGCGAAAATTATCGCTACGCCAGCTTCACACACACACTCACCTGCCGTGCGACGTCCCTGTGGTCGGCGACCCGCCTCCTTGTTAAGGGGCGGGTCGTGCGTCGTCACTGCGACATCACACAGCAGGCGGCCAATTGGAGCGGAGGGGCGGAGATGGGCAGGATGTAAACATCCTGCCCACCTCCTTCCTTCCGCATAACCTACGGAAGCCGCGGTGACTCCGGTAGGAGATGTTCCTCGCTCCTGCGGCTTCACACACAGCGATGTGTGCTGCCGCAGGAGCGAGGAACAACATCGGACTGTCGCGTCAGCGTAATTATGAATTACGCCGACGCTGCACCGATGATACGATTACGACGCTTTTGCGCTCGTTAATCGTATCATCTAGGCTTTACACACTGCGATGTCGCATGCGATGACGGATGTGCGTCACTTTCAATTTGACGCCACCGACATCGTACCTGCAATGTCGCAGTGTGCAAAGTGCCCCTAAGTGTTGTGCTCTCTTACAACATCACCAGATGAGAAGTGTCCTGGTTTTCAAATGTCTGCTGTCTCGATAGTGCCCTATTTTGTGAAGTTTTGTCACTCCAGTTTTTATCCTTTAAAAAGCAATTTTGGCACACAGACCTAATTAGCCCCCAAGTATATAGACAGACAAACCGTAGTTTGCAAATGTACTGTTAATGATTGCTGTACTAGTTTTTATGTATACCCTTTCTCATTTGTAAAGCGCCATGGAATTAATGGCGCTATAATAATAAATAATAATAACATACATTTTTCATGACAATCAACCTTCATTTTTTAACGCCACAAGGTTATTCAACCAAATGTTAGTACACTCGTTCTTGCACATGGAGAGTGTCTAAATACTAGAGTTTTATCTTCAGAAAGCACTGGCAGTCAACATAGAAAGAAAGGCCAGGGAGCCTTAAAGGGCATACAGGCCTCATGACAATTTAGAGGATGGGCATTAATTGGTTATGGAGTTTGTAAAGAGATGCAGGGTATCTGTGTGAGAAATCTGATTGCTGGGGAAGAAGTAGGGGAAAGGTTTTTAAGGGATAAAAGGCGGAAGAAATGGATTGTTACCTCCTCTTGCTTCCTGTAGGCCAGCAGCTGCAGAATAGAACACCATTGAGGGAAAATGGTGGACTTTGTGGAATTGTTGGAAATGGTGAGGGTTGCCACTGCAGCTCATGGGGCTCAGCTGGTGCAGGAGCAACTTTTGATTCCAGCCTTTGGAGCACTTCTTGCTAGAGGGGGAAAGAAGGAGCAGGAGGTGGTCTAGGAGCCTCTTTGGGGACCCTGTGGGGCTGAAAGAATGTCACTGGTCAGCAACTCCTTCTCCAGTCCCCAGGAGTAATCCTTGCCAGAGCACCAGCCTACAGGAGGTGGGCATTCCTGACCTGTGGCCTAATTTCAGTTCATGATCTGCCAGGCACCAAACCTGTTCAGTGGTGGCCTCCAGTGATGTTCCAGCCAGGGGTCAAATCCAGCATCGAGGGGATGATGTGAAACCTCCCTGAGGCTGGCAGAGGGGTTTGTAGGCCTCCTGTGCAGTGCATCCTACCAAGACATGGTCCAGCATTGCAGTGAACCCTGGTGATATGCTAGCAGGGGGTCGAACTCAGCATCTGAGGAAGCAAGGGAAACCACCTTGTGGCCAGTGAGGAGGCATGTGGCCTGCTACGCTCTGGTATAGTGTGGCAGTGGCCCTGGTGATGTAACAGCAGGGGGCCAAACCAGGCATCTGGTGAGAGGTGAGCAGCCCTCCTGCAGTTGGCAGGGGGTCTGTGTCAGCATATGTGCTGCAGGTTGGCACGAAGTTCAGAGGGTCTCAGGATCCAGCTGGAGCCTGCACTGGTCTCCCTTTATGTGGGGCTTCTGGAAGACAGTTAATTGGAAAAAGGAAGAGGTCAGTCGAGGATGAAGATAGGAGTGTGATAACCAGGGAGGTTGACAGTAGATCGTAGTCTGTCCATTCCTCCTGCAGACCCCCTTGCCCTTATGATGATGTCCTGAGTCCAGCAATGAAGAGGGTGCTATATCTTCGGGATCATCGGCAGATGAACAAGTACCAGGGGACAACTTTGTGGCTGGCCCAAGAATATCTCTGAGGTAGCCTGGTGAGGAGTTTCTGGTACTGGCTCTAAGGTTAATAATGTTGTGCTACCTTTTAGAGACAATCAGGGTTTTAATACTGGCGGTCTGGATTTATGAGGACAATTGTTGGGCATGTTACTGAGTTTAGTGGCAGAGCAGACCTCATCTAGAGAATTGCAGTCACCAGTAATAATAATAATATATATTCACTTGTATAGCGCCATTAATTCCATAGCGCTTCACATACATCAGCAAAACTATTGGGGTTCACAGTCTAAATTCCCTATCAGCATGTACTTTGAGTGTAGGTGGAAACTGGAGTACCAAGAGGAAATCTACACAAACACGGAGAGAACATACAAACTCCGTGCAGATGTTGTCTTTGGTGGGATTTGAACTAAGGACCTCAGAGCTGCAAGACTGCACTGCTGACCACTGAGCCACCGTGCCACCCTGTAGGAACTTGGCTGGGCCCTATGAGTTTTGGATTGGTAATTAGAGAGGGCGAAGTAGTTAGGCAGCATAATGGTGCTTCAGTTGCAGAGATGGGAAAACGCTCTTGTGAAAAACAAAAGGAGGAGCAAGGTTTATGTCTGCTTTGAGAGCCTGTTAGGGGCACACTTCAAGGAGGATAGGGATAAGATTTGAAAGGAATAGTATGTAGAGATATTTTCTTTACTTTCACTGGAAAAGTTACATTTGGATAAGATTAAGCCCAATGATTCTGCGAAGGAAAAAAATGAGGAGGAAAAACATAGGTATCGGTTAATTCCAAAGATGTTTTCAGATTGGCTACAAGCTTTTGCAGTTTTGGCAAGTTTAACTGGCTAACAGGAACCATAGCATTGCTCAGCTCTTTTTGGTTACATGAATGCGATAGGGGAAACACACAAGGTTAACAGTGGCGTAGCATGGTTGAGGTACACCTAGCAATTTAGGCAGAAAAAGGCAATGAGGCCTGGTATGCGATGGGATCATAAGGACATTTCCTTATGGATGCATCTGCTGCAGCACCAGCATCTCCGCCCTTTTGTGGAGGTTTCGGGTGCTCCAGCTCACCAAGCAGGTCCTCAGAGACTCAGAGAAAAAGGAGTTTGAAAACTCAGTGACAGATATTGTAAAATTGGGGCAGCGTGCAAGTTCAAGCATGAGTGGACATGGAAAGGAAAGCATGGTCGAGGGCCCTCATGGCAAAATCCGACATTCAGGTGGTTTTTTTGTTTGCTTCCTGTGCAACTTGACAGTTTTGATTTGTTAGAGTGTATGTGGGATGGAGAATTTTATGTGGATCATTGTTTACTTATGTGTCTTTTCTTGAGTGAGTAGTACAGAACATGTCTATCATCCCCTCGATAACTCACTATTTGGACAACTTCTTTTGTGTTGGTCGTGCAGTTTGTTCAGTTTTAGGGCTCAGTCAGATGACCGTACCGTTTGTCCTGGTCAGTTCCTTTTTTCTTTTCAATGTCTTCTGTGTAGGATTGGATGGCACACTGAAGCATTTCTGTGTGCCTGCAGTTCCTTCAAAAAAACACATTGGTGTCCGTATGCCTGCTCTGTTATTATGGAACATGTCCTATTCTGTTCTGCAATTGTGGACCATGACTCATTAAAAGTAAATGGGTCCACAAAATCTCCAGAAGCCACACGGAAACACTTCTGTGTGGATTCCGTTTGGTGCCCCTGCAGTCTATGTTGCACTCCTGCATCAACCCCGCAGCTGCTTGCACTGCAGTGTGTCAGCATCTGCTCACCGAGCAGTTTGAGCTGCTGCTGGGATGATGAGCGCTGCCATGAGGAGGTTAGCAAAGTTCATTACCTGCTGTGATTAAGTTCGCTGTACTCCTGATGTCAGCACTCATCAGTGAGTTCCATGCCCGCAGCAATATCACCTCAATTCTCACAGGAGCTTGTGACATCACCGCTAGTCACAGTCATAACGTCACGAGATCAGCAGAGTTCATGCAGGTAATGTAGCTAGCTAACCTCATGATGTCAGCACTCGTCATGCCCTGCAGTGACGTGTCAGGACCTACTAATGTTAACTCAGGTCACTGCACTGCTCTCCCAGCCAATGGGGAACATTCTGTTCTTCATTGACTGGGACAGTGAGCATGGATCATTGTGGGACCCCTTATTGGATTACACCGGACTCGGATTTGTTTTTTTTTCTAATTGGTGAAAGAGGGAATGAGTTGGGGAGCGTTTTTTCAAATAAAAATGATGTTGGGTATCTGATAGATGCCATGATATCACTAACTCCAGGGCTTGATGCCAGGTAACATTAGACAGCCTGTATCAACCAAATATATTACCCCACTTTCCACCACACCAGAGCAATGGGATGAGCTGGGGCGAAGAGCCAGGATTGGTGCTTTCAAAAGATGTGCCATTTCTCGGGTGGCTACGGCCTTCTATTGTTAGGCTGGGGAGGGTCCAATAACCGTGGACCTCCCTAGTCTGAGAATACGTGACCACAGATGTCCGCTTTACCTTGGCTGATGATTTAATTTGAGGGGGACCCCATGTTTGGGGTGCCTTCTGTTTTGGATTACCAGCCAAGGTGAAGCTGCCAGCTGTGGTCTGCAGGCTGCAGCCATCTGCTTTACCCTAGCTGGCTCCAAAAAATAGGGGGGACACCACGTCGGTTTTTTTAATTATTTATAGGCTAAGTGCAAGGCTAAATACCCTTTAGTGCCACATGAAAGGCACTAAAAGGTGCAAGATTAAAAAATGCAGGGTGGTGGGACATTATATATGTCTTTCTTATCTATCATTGTCCACAAAAAACACCGGAAGGCACACGGACGACATATGTACCGTATACGGAATGGAATAAATACGGATGTCACACAGATGCATCCGTGGAAAAACAGAACTGTTTTCTGTGGACCTTACTGTTTACATTAAAAAAAAAAAGCTTAAGCGTTTGGTATCCCATTGGCTCCAGATAAGATGGAGGATCCAGGTACAGTTCTGCACTATCTTGGTATAGAGATCTATACTATAGCAATGGATTTTGTCTTACAGAAAAGAAACTGCCGGATTTAAGGTTGATGGTAGCTGCTTTGAAGCGGGCCAAGAAGATTCATTTGAGGGTACTACAGGCTTGGCTGGGGAAGCTTAATTTTGCTTGTCAGATTACACCAATGAATCAGGTGTTTTCCAGGCAGTTTACTACTGTCCATGGCTTCTAAAACACTTCCAGGAGTCAGTGCAGGTGTGGACCCACTTGTCCACAGGGGAAAATGTGGAAGCTGACCTCCAGGGCAGGGACATAGTCAGGATATGGACAGGTAGAGTGTCTAGTGCGGGCAGGTGCAGCCGGGACGGTTGGTGCAGGCAGGTACGGAGGGTATAGGAGATACAGACAGGTATGGAAAGGCAGGCACAGGGACACAATGAGCAAAAAAGACAGGGGACGTGACAACTAGCTAGCTAGACAGTAACTAACTGACCCCGTTGCACAGGCAGCTCAGCTAGTGGAAGAGTGCCTTAAGTACCAAGTGCCTCTCAGCCATAGGCTGAGGACTTTGGTTTTTAGTGGGTTCTACTGATAAGGATAGTTTGTTTTTGGCATTTCTTTTGGTGGGTCAAAATTTTGCATCTGGAAGTTCTGTGTCAGCTGTGATGCAAAGGTTGGCAGCATTTTCATTTTTGTTTAAGCTGCAAGGCTTAAGGCATGGGACAAAGGATTTTTTAGTTAGGCAGGCGTTGAACAGTTTTCGCAGGCGAGTGCATAGTCATGACAAAAGGAAGACGATTTTCATTTAACTTTTGGGCAGGATGCTGTTTTGTTTAAGGTTGGTTTATTTTTCAAGATATAAAGTATCATTTTCAGCAGGTTTTGTTTTTCGTATTAGTGAGTTGCTTAGACCTTCAAGGTTGGTTGAAGGTGGGTTGACTTTGAGTAAAGTCTGTTTGCTGGATGACAGGGTGACATTTTTTTTATGTCATTCAAAGACAAATCAGGTTGGTCGGAGCAATTTGATGGTGTTGTACTGTATATGATTCCCAATTTAAGTAATAAATTGTTTTATTGGATGTTCGGGGTGGTTATCCAGATTCGTTCTTGAGGATTTGGATGTTTCTTCCTTTTTGAAACATCAGTTCATTGCAGTTTTGAAAGAATGTTTATGATGGTTAGGTGAAAAGCCTGGAGACTGTGAGTCGCATTCTTTTTGCATCGGGGCAGCAAGTGAGCTTTCACGCTGGGGTTTATTGGATGAGGCAGTTCAGGTACCATGTTCTGGAAATCATTCAGTTTTCTTTCTAATCTTTGCGCTCATCTGATGGCATCTTAAAAAAACTGTTCAGGTTTATAAAGGGTTGTTTGATTCATAGATTGATTTTTTTGGGGTATTATGTGGTATCTGTTTTGTTTCATTATAGTTGTGTGCTTAATTTGGATCCTCGGGCACTCTTACATGTTCTGCAGGCTGAAGTTTTATCTTGGTGGCCAACAACTTTGGCAGGCTACGTCCTTGGTGTTGATCAAATGGCTTGGAACTCATGGTATGACATGAGGAAGGGGGTGGGGGTTACTGAAATTCTCCTACTATTGCAGAGTGGATTGCCCACCAAATGTGCTGGTGTTACATATAGGAGGCAATGACATTGGAGCAAGATCTTCTTGAGAGTTGATTCAAGATATAAAGTTTGACCTATTGCTGTTGTGATCTTCCTGTCTGGGTATTATCATCTGGTCGAACTTTGTGGCGTGACTTACATGGAGGTATATGAGGACGGCGGAGTGGGTTAACAAAAGGCAGAATTCAAATTAATAAGATCATGGTTCGTTTTGTTGCTAGCAATGGTGGCATAGTGGTGAGACATAAGGAGTTGGAGATAACATTGTGGGATAATTTGAGGTTGGACAGTGTTCATCTCAATGCAATTGGCACTCATTTATGGATGTTGCGTTTGAGGGATAATAGCAAACAAGCCTTGGTGGTTTGGCGGGACGAGTAATGTAAGGTATCAGGTTGCCAGGTCGGTGGTAGGAGATAGGTCTGGTTCAAAGGCTAGCTGCTTAATAATGTCCTTTTGGCGGCAATTGACTAGTTGGTAATATTTGCTTATGTTACAGGCTAAGGTAATTTTTGGATGTAGGCAGGGCAGCCACTAGGAATTTCAGGGCCCCATACTAGCAAAATATGGGGCCCCCTTGAGACTCCACCCCTGCTCCGCCTCCACCCCGCAAGCTTTCCACAGTCTGCCACTACTCTTGGAAAAACATTATATATATATATCTATATATGCGCACTGTACATGTTCGGAGGAACAGCTTCTGCACCTCTGACCATGCTCAGTGCGCCTCTCTGTAGCCGGGACGCGTGGGTGAGTGAACACAGCTGCGCGCATGCGCAACATTTCTAGTAGCTAGCGGTGACGCCGACTTGTGGAAATCATGTTATTATGCCCACAGAGGTGGGATAGCATGGAAAGATGGCCAACTAGTCTGGGGAAACAACGGCCCCTGCAACTAGTCACAGGCCTAATTAGCGCAGAAACAGCTGCTATCAATATATATTATATATATATATATATTTATATATATATATATATATATATATATATATATATATATATATATATATATATATATAATTGCCTTATTCTGTCTGTCTGTCTGTCTGTCATGCTCCGAAATTGTGTCCTTACGGTGACACAAAGCTGATTGGCCGCTGGGCTCGCCATGGCCCCGCCCCCCCACACGGATTGGCCTCTCGCCCCGGCTCTCTGCAGGCCCCGCCCCCCTCACGCAATGCACGCTCGCTGTGGCCCAACTGACAGGGGGCTCCGATTCCCAGGTGAGTACACACACATCAGATCACACTCACTCTCACACACACCTCACACATCACATCCACACATCACAACATGCTGGGATATCGCTTGCTTCTACACCGGCTCCGTCAGGATCCCGGCAGCGCCACACATAACCTTGCGATGCTGGGATCTTAACGGAGGCCGTGAAAGCTGGTAACCATTATACACATCGGGTAACTAAGGTCCCTTAGTTACCCGATGTGTATCATAGTTACCAGTGTACACCGGCTCACACTCACTCTCACACACACCTCACACACACATCACATCGCATCCACACATCAAGGTCCTGCAGCTGCGGAACATACATAACATAACAGCACACACACACAAATCAGATCACACTCACTCACACACACACATCACATCGCATCCAAATACTCACAACATCCTGGGATATCGCTTGCTTCTCGGCGGCGATATTGTGCTGTGAGCTTCCAGGACCTGACGGAGGATCACATGGCCAGAAGCATGTGATATCCCCGGATGTTGTGAGTATCAGCGCGTATGTGCAATATCGTCAGTGTCTGTGTGTGTGAGTGTATGCGATCGGGTGTGTGTGAGTGTATGCGATCGGGTGTGTGTGAGTGGATGCGATCGGTTGTGTGTGTGAGTGGATGCGATCGGTTGTGTGTGTGAGTGGATGCGATCGGTTGTGTGTGTGAGTGGATGCGATCGGTTGTGTGGGTGAGTGGATGCGATCGGTTGTGTGGGTGAGTGGATGCGATCGGTTGTGTGGGTGAGTGGATGCGATCGGTTGTGTGGGTGAGTGGATGCGATCGGGTGTGGGTGAGTGTCGGCAGAGGAGCACGGCGTGCTGGAGGAGGCTGGGAGCAGAGAGGCTGATCTTGGGGAAGGCTGGGAGGGGGAGGCTGATGCTGAGGAGGCTGGAAAGAGAGAGGCTGAGCAAACGTGCTCCATCAGCCATACTGCGCACTCCCCATCGTGCTGCATCCCCCATGCTGCGCACTCCCAAACGTGGTCCATCCGCCATGCTGCGCACTCCCAAACGTGGTCCATCCGCCATGCTGCGCACTCCCAAACGTGCTCCATCCGCCATACTGCGCACTCCCAAACGTGCTCCATCCGCCATACTGCGCACTCCCCATCGTGCACCATCCGGCATGCTGCGCACTCCCAAGCGGATGGAGCATGATGGGGGGTGCGCAGCATGGCGGATGGAGCACGTTTGGGAGTGCGCAGCATGACGGATGGAGCACGTTTGGGAGTGCGCAGCATGCCGGATGGTGCACGATGGGGAGTGCGCAGTATGGCGGATGGAGCACGTTTGGGAGTGCGCAGTATGGCGGATGGAGCACGTTTGGGAGTGCGCAGCATGGCGGATGGAGCACGTTTGGGAGTGCGCAGCATGGCGGATGGAGCACGTTTGGGAGTGCGCAGCATGCCGGATGGTGCACGATGGGGAGTGCGCAGTATGGCGGATGGAGCACGTTTGGGAGTGCGCAGTATGGCGGATGGAGCACGTTTGGGAGTGCGCAGCATGGCGGATGGACCACGTTTGGGAGTGCGCAGCATGGCGGATGGAGCACGTTTGGGAGTGCGCAGCATGGCGGATGGAGCACGTTTGGGAGTGCGCAGCATGGCGGATGGAGCACGTTTGGGAGTGCGCAGCATGGCGGATGGAGCACGTTTGGGAGTGCGCAGCATGCCGGATGGTGCACGATGGGGAGTGCGCAGTATGGCGGATGGAGCACGATGGGGAGTGCGCAGCATGGCGGATGGAGCACGTTTGGGAGTGCGCAGCATGGCGGATGGAGCACGTTTCGGAGTGCGCAGCATAGCTGATGGACCACGTTTGGGAGTGCGCAGCATGGCGGATGGACCACGTTTGGGAGTGCGCAGCATGGCGGATGGAGCACGTTTGGGAGTGCGCAGCATGGCGGATGGAGCATGATAGGGGGTGCGCAGCATGGCGGATGGAGCACGTTTGGGAGTGCGCAGCATGGCGGATGGAGCACGTTTGGGAGTGTGCAGCATGGCGGATAGAGCACGATGGGGAGTGCGCAGCATGGCGGATGGAGCACGTTTGGGAGTGCGCAGCATGGGGGATGCAGCACGATGGGGAGTGCGCAGTATGGCGGATGGAGCACGTTTGGGAGTGCGCAGCATGGCGGATGGACCACGTTTGGGAGTGCGCAGCATGGTGGATGGAGCACGTTTGGGAGTGCGCAGCATGGGGGATGCAGCACGATGGGGGGTGCGCAGCATGGGGGATGGAGCACGATGGGAGGTGCACACCTCCCCCCAACACACACACACTAGGAATCACAAACAACGCCCTACACAGACACCCACACACACAGACAACGCTGCACACACAAATATACGCACATACTGCACAACACACACATTGCTCAAAACATACCTCCCCCCAAAACACACCACACCCACACAAACCGCACAACACACACACACACACAACGCTACAGACACACAGCGCTCCACAAACAACTCAACACACGCAACACACATACAACACCGCTCTCACCCCCCGCGACACTCAGAACATGTACAGCGCCCTACACAAACACTTGGTAACTACACACAACAACATCTATATATATATATATATATATATATATAACAAAAATCATACATGAACTACACAATACGTAAATTCTAGAATACCCGATGCGTAGAATCGGGCCACCTTCTAGTATATATATATATATATATAATATCATATATAATATATATTATATATATATTAATATATATGTAATATATAAATTATATATATATATATGTTAATATATATACACAGTAAATATAAAAATATATATACTATATATTATATATATATATATATATATGTAACAAAAAATATATATATATATACACACACAGTGCCTACAAGTAGTATTCAACCCCCTGCAGATTTAGCAGGTTTGATAAGATGCAAATAAGTTAGAGCCTGCAAACTTCAAACAAGAGCAGGATTTATTAACAGATGCATAAATGTTACAAACCAACAAGTTATGTTGCTCAGTTAAATTTTAATAAATTTTCAACATAAAAGTGTGGGTCAATTATTATTCAACCCCTTGGTTTAATATTTTGTGGAATAACCGTTGTTTGCAATTACAGCTAATAATCGTCTTTTATAAAACCTGATCAGGCCGGCACAGGTCTCTGGAGTTATCTTGGCCCACTCCTCCATGCAGATCTTCTCCAAGTTATCTAGGTTCTTTGGGTGTCTCATGTGGACTTTAATCTTGAGCTCCTTCCACAAGTTTTCAATTGGGTTAAGGTCAGGAGACTGACTAGGCCACTGCAACACCTTGATTTTTTCCCTCTTGAACCAGGCCTTGGTTTTCTTGGCTGTGTGCTTTGGGTCGTTGTCTTGTTGGAAGATGAAGTAAGTAACGACCCATCGTAAGATCCTTGATGGCGGAGCGGAGGTTCTTGGCCAAAATCTCCAGGTAGGCCGTGCTATCCATCTTCCCATGGATGCGGACCAGATGGCCAGGCCCCTTGGCTGAGAAACAGCCCCACAGCATGATGCTGCCACCACCATGCTTGACTGTAGGGATGGTATTCTTGGGGTCGTATGCAGTGCCATCCAGTCTCCAAACGTCACGTGTGTGGTTGGCAGCAAAGATCTCGATCTTGGTCTCATCAGACCAGAGAACCTTGAACCAGTCTGTCTCAGAGTCCTCCAAGTGATCATGAGCAAACTGTAGACGAGCCTTGACATGACATTTGAAAGTAAAGGTACCTTACGGGCTCGTCTGGAACGGAGACCATTGCGGTGGAGTACGTTACTTATGGTATTGACTGAAACCAATGTCCCCACTGCCATGAGATCTTCCCGGAGCTCCTTCCTTGTTGTCCTTGGGTTAGCCTTGACTCTTCGGACAAGCCTGGCCTCGGCACGGGTGGAAACTTTCAAAGGCTGTCCAGGCCGTGGAAGGCTAACAGTAGTTCCATTAGCCTTCCACTTCCGGATGATGCTCCCAACAGTGGAGACAGGTAGGCCCAACTCCTTGGAAAGGGTTTTGTACCCCTTGCCAGCCTTGTGACCCTCCACGATCTTGTCTCTGATGGCCTTGGAATGCTCCTTTGTCTTTCCCATGTTGACCAAGTATGAGTGCTGTTCACAAGTTTGGGGAGGGTCTTAATTAGTAGGAAAAGGCTGAAAAAAGAGATAATTAATCCAAACATGTGAAGCTCATTGTTCTTTGTGCCTGAAATACTTCTTAATACTTTAGGGGAACCAAACAGAATTCTGGTGGTTTGAGGGGTTGAATAATAAATGACCCTCTGAATAAACTTTTCACAATTTAAAAAAAAAAAAAAAAAAATGAAATAACATTCTTTTTTGCTGCAGTGCATTTCACACTTCCAGGCTGATCTACAGTCCAAATGTCACAATGCCAAGTTAATTCCGAATGTGCAAACCTGCTAAATCTGCAGGGGGTTGAATACTACTTGTAGGCACTGTATATATATCTACATACATATATATAGTATATTTTCATATATATACATATACATATATATATATATATATATATATATATATATATATATATATATATAATTAATGTGTGTGAATGCTGCTGGAGGGCAGAGGACCTGGCAGGATGCCCGTGCATTCACATATGTTCCCCTCCCCCGCGATCACCATAACTCCGTGAATCCCCTGTACTAACCCCAGTCCTCCCCTCCCTATTATCCCCTTCTCAGTCTATTTTAAAAAACAAACAAAAAAAAAAACTAAATTAACCCTTACCTCTCCTGTACCGATTGTACGGACCCGCGCTGCGCCGTCTCTTCACCTGCCAGCTCCAGGGTACTTTTCAAATGACACAGGCGCTCGCAGCGTGAGGATGTCATCAAGGAATGCGCGCCTGTGTCACACAGAAAAGTGCAGGGCAGGGAGCAGAGGACGGACTCCTGAGTTCCGCTCTCTACACTGTACAGAGCTGCGGATCGCTCCCTGCCCGGCACGCTGCCTGCGATGAGGGCTATCTGGCCAGGAGCCCCCAGAGCCTTGAGCAGCTACAGGTCAGATTGCCCTCATTCCTGACAGGACAGGAAAAGTCCCCCTGAACCTCAGGGCACAGTGCAGCTACAGCGTTATCTCCAGCACACGTGGCTAATTTGCATGAAATGCAAATTAGCCACGTGTATAGCGGCAAAAACAGCACTGCCAGGCCCCTCTGCTGTGACTGTGACTGGGGCCCGGTGAAGAGGAGGAGGACCCGGCTGGCCCGGGGCTTAA
The DNA here is from genome assembly GCF_048569485.1 of Anomaloglossus baeobatrachus. Taxonomy (NCBI): domain Eukaryota; kingdom Metazoa; phylum Chordata; class Amphibia; order Anura; family Aromobatidae; genus Anomaloglossus; species Anomaloglossus baeobatrachus. The sequence goes on from NC_134354.1 coordinate 451,861,476, forward strand.
TACAACTGAGTAATTGTCCCTGGCTCAGCCGGGCCCCCCCTCTTCATCGGGCCTAGTACACCAGGCATAGTAGTAATGCCCTGACGGCGGCCATGGGTGTAGTAGGTCCTGCCAGGGTACGGTTATTAATTATGGGATATTAATACCTCACCTCTGGGCTGTTGTGTTGCAGATAGGAGTATTCGTAAGGTTTGCTTCTGGACCAGACCTATTAGCTGTTTAGTTTCCTATACTGTTTACATTGTTCATATTGTGTCGGGGGCTCTATTGTTGTGGCTGCGACGGGTTTGTGTGTATAACATTTAATAAAAAGGCAGCTGTGGCCATTTAACCCAAGTAGCAGGCAGTCATGTTTATTTTATGTACACCAAGTGTGGTAGGGAGGGGTTGATGGGATAAGTGAAAAACCAAATCCCTCTTCAAATTGTCAGGAGGTGGCAGAATGCTAAATAAGTTAGTCGAATGGTACGCTAATTTGCATACTGTTAGGACTTTATATTTTGCACAATAGAAGAATAGATTTTAAAACGAAAAGAATGATTTTTATGGTTGCTCATCCCCTACAGGGCTATGTGGTTAGTTTAAAGTCTAAAAAAGAACAGACAGACAGGCTATTATAAGTCCATGCAATGATAAAGTACATGTTTCACAACGAAAATTAGTCCTTCATGAATGAAAGTGAACAAATTCTCCTTCTGTAAGTAGATGGAGATTATCAGTCTCTTCCAAGATGTTAGGGCCGGGTGGACGGGCAGACCCAGGAGGTGGAGCCACTGGGCCGAACACCTCACTGAAGGCAAGGGGTCTGGTAGCCGGAGCACTACAGGTAGCAGGACAGTCCGTTCAAGGAGTGGAGTGTAGAAGTCCCTGGGACCACGGAGTCACCGAAGGTAGCCCGGGTGACGGAGCTCAGGTTCGGAGGCCGAGATGTTGTCAGGCAGAGTCCGGAACCGACGGAGCGAGAAGACGGGTCACCACAGGGATCAGAGATGGTATGGACTGACGGGATGGCAAACAGTCACCGTTCGGGGTTCGGGAATCGTCAGGACCGGATGGCGAGGCAGGAGCGGCTCTAGGGGAGAGATAGGTAAGTATACCAGAAGACACAAGGAGACCTGACTCCTAGCTTAGCAAAACACGAAGAACAGGCCCCGCCCACTTGGAAAGGATCCCCCTATATACCCAGTACCTGATCCTTCAATATCCTGTTGGAGGACACTGGCCCTTTAAGAAAGGGTCAATGACCGCGCGCGCGCCCTAATGCGCATGCGCGAGGCCCGGGTGCCAGAAGCCAGGGCAGGGAGTGGTGAACAGGAGGCAGGAGAGCCGGGCTGGAGCGGAGCTGCCGACGGGCGCCGGGAGCGGGGACCGGGCCGCCTGGGGATCGCAGGTGATGGGGCCTGGAGGCTGTGGAGCGAGGGACGCCTGACAGAGGAGCCGGGGAGCGAGGCAGGGAAGCCGGGGAGCGAGGCAGGAGACCCGGGGAGTGTGACAGTACCCCCTCCCCCACGCCCCCCTCCCCGCAACCGGGACAGGAAGGCACGTATCAGAGGAGTACCCACATTCTCCCGGGGTTCCCAGGACCTATCCTCAGGACCATACCCAGCCCAGTCCACCAAGAAGAACTGTCGGCCCCGTACGGTTTTCATGGCCACGATATCCCTTACCGCATAGATGTCATCATCAGCAATAGGAGGAGGAGCAGAACTGGCAGCAGCGGAGAAGGGACCAAGGACAACCGGCTTGAGCAGGGAGACGTGGAAGGAGTTGGGTATTCTCATCGTGGCCGGGAGCTGCAGCTTGTAGGAGACCTCATTTATTTTGCTTAGGACTTTAAACGGCCCGATGTAGCGAGGGCCCAGCTTGTATGATGGTAGCTTCAATCGGACATACTTGGAAGCAAGCCAGACCAGATCTCCTGAAGAGAAACACGGAGGATCCAGACGCCTCTTGTCTGCGTGTCTCTTCATCCGCAGGGAAGCGCGTCCAAGGGACGTCTTGACGGAGTCCCAAATGGTTGCAAAGTCACGGACTACAGCATCAGCAGCAGGGACATCCGAGGAAGAGGATACAGGTAATGGGATGGAAGGCTGAAGTCCGTAAACGACATGGAAGGGAGAGCTGGAGGAGGACTCACTGACGTGGTGGTTATGGGAGAATTCAGCCCAAGGAAGAAGCGTGGACCAGTCGTCATGATGGGCGTTGACGTAGTGACGTAAGAAGGAGGTCAAGATCTGATTGACTCGTTCTACTTGGCCATTCGACTGAGGATGATGGTAAGCTGAAGAAAAGTCCAGAGTCACTCCCAGATGTTTGCAGAGGGCCCTCCAGAAGCGGGAGGTGAACTGAGTTCCTCTGTCGGACACAATGTGTGATGGAAAGCCATGCAACCGGAAGATGTGTTGTACATAGGCGTCAGCGAGTTCCTGGGCAGAGGGCAGTCCAGCCATAGGGACGAAATGAGCCATTTTGGAGAACCGATCCACCACGACCCATATGACTGTGTGTCCGAAGGACAGGGGCAAGTCCGTAATAAAGTCCATTGCAATGTGTTGCCACGGAACGGAGGGTATAGGCAGAGGCAGAAGACGTCCATATGGCAGGTGTTTGGGCGTCTTGTTCCTGGCACAAGAGGAGCAGGCTGAGACAAAAGAAGCGACGTCCGTGCGAAGGGATGGCCACCAGTAGTGACGTACAATTGTACTCCATGTTTTCTTCTGACCAGCATGGCCGGCTATTTTCGAGGCATGGCCCCAGTGCAACACTTTTTGCCTGTCAGTCTCAGAGACATAGGTCTTCCCGGGCGGTATCTGGGCCAGGGTGACAGGGGCCACCGGAATGATTTTACTAGGGCAGATGATGGGCTGGGATGTCTCCTCCTCCTGCTCCATGGGCATGAATGACCTGGACAAGGCATCTGCTCGCACATTCTTGTCCACGGGTCGAAAATGGAGCTGAAAATCGAACCTGGCAAAGAACAAGGACCACCTGGCTTGCCGTGGGTTCAGTCGCTGAGCGGACCGCAGGTATTCCAGGTTCTTGTGGTCTGTGTAAATGATCACGGGGTACACTGCTCCCTCCAGAAGGTAGCGCCATTCCTCCAGAGCCAGTTTGACTGCTAATAGCTCTCGGTCACCGATGGTGTAGTTGCGTTCAGGTGCTGAGAAGCTCTTGGAGTAGAAACCGCAAGTAACCATCTTCCCGGAGGAGGACTTCTGCATGAGCACTGCTCCAGCTCCCGAGGAGGAGGCATCCACCTCCAAGGTGAACTGTCGGTTTAACTCAGGACGGTGGAGCACAGGGGAGGAAGCAAATGCCTGTTTCAGGGAGCCAAACACGGCGTCGGCCGCAGGTGACCAGTCCTTTGGATTAGCCCCCTTCTTGGTCAAGGCGGAGAGAGGTGCAGTCAGAGCAGAGAAGTGAGGGATGAACTGACGGTAATAGTTTGCGAATCCCAGAAAGCGTTGGATTGCCTTCAGTCCGGAAGGAGGGGGCCAGTTGAGAATGGAAGAGACCTTCTCCGGGTCCATCTGCAGACCGGTATCGGAGATTACGTAACCCAGGAAGGGAAGAGAAGACTGCTCGAAGACGCACTTCTCGTACTTGGCGTACAGACGATTCTCCCTCAGTCTTTGTAGTACCAGCTGCACGTTCTCTCTGTGGGTCTGGAGGTCCGGAGAGAAGACCAGGATGTCATCCAGATACACCACCACACAGACGTAGAGAAGGTCCCGGAACACGTCGTTCACCAATTCCTGAAAGACTGCTGGTGCGTTACACAGGCCGAAGGGCATCACACAGTATTCATAGTGCCCATCACGAGTATTGAATGCGGTCTTCCATTCGTCCCCAGAGCGGATGCGGACAAGGTTGTAGGCACCCCGAAGATCCAACTTGGTAAACACACGAGCTCCTCTAAGCCGATCAAACAATTCGGGGATGAGCGGCAGGGGGTATTTATTTTTCACGGTGATTTGGTTCAATCCCCGGTAGTCAATGCATGGGCGTAGGTCGCCCTCTTTCTTCTTAACGAAGAAGAAACCTGCTCCAGCAGGAGAGGAGGATCTCCGAATGAATCCCCTTGCCAGGTTCTCTGTGATGTAGGTAGACATGGCCCTGGTTTCAGCGGATATATCCGTCCTCGAGGTGGTGTAGTTCCCGGGAGTAGGTCGATGTCACAGTCGTAAGGACGATGTGGCGACAGTACCTCTGACTCCTTTTTATCAAAGACGTCCGCGAAGGACCAATAGGCCGAGGGCAGTCCCGGTAGGGACTCCGGAACCGGAGGTCGTCGGATGGGCTGTATAGTCTTCAGACAGTTCTCGTGGCAAGAGGAGCCCCATCGGGTGATTTCACCAGTACCCCAGCTGACAGACGGTTCATGTGTCCGTAACCAGGGGAGTCCCAGCAGGATTTGATGAGACATGTGTGGGAGGACATAGAGAGCGATGTTCTCGGTGTGCAGGGCACCGATACGAAGTTCCACCGGCTTGGTGATCCACGAGATGGTGTCAGAGAGGGGTCTCCCATCTACAGAGGCAATCACGAGGGGTTTGTCGAGTGGAGTAACAGGCACCTGGTACTTGTCCACCGTGGCCTGCTGGATGAAATTGCCTGCTGCCCCGGAATCGAGGTACGCCTCGGCCGTGAACCGCGTCTCTCCCGTTGTCACTTGAACAGTCCACGTAACCGGGTCTGAGAGAGTCCCAGCACCTAGGGCGGCCTCTCCTACCAACCCTAGGCTTTGGAGTTTCCCGGCCTCTCTAGACAGGAGCGTAGAAGGTGTGTGCCCTCTCCGCAGTAGAAGCAGAGACCCTTGGCGAGCCGTTCTGCTCGGCGTTGTTCGGACTGCCGCAAACGGTCAATCTGCATGGGCTCGTGGACAGAGACACCAGACAACGTTGACTGAAGTACGGCGGGCTTCCGCGGAGGAGAGGAATGCCGTATTGGACGTCTCTCACGGGACACCTCTTTGGATCGTTCCTGGAATCTGAGGTCCACGCGGGTGGCTAGTGCGATCAGGGCATCCAGGGTGGAAGGAACATCGCGGCCTGCCAGCTCGTCCTTAATACGACTGGAGAGTCCTTCCCAGAAGGTGGCGGTGAGGGCTTCATTGTTCCAGCCCAATTCTGAGGCCAAAGTGCGGAAGCGGATGGCATACTGCCCCACCGTCATTGTCCCCTGACGTAGCCTGAGGAGTGATGAGGCGGATGCGGCGGCACGGCCGGTTTCGTTGAAGGTGGTTCTAAACGCCTGCAGGAAGTCCTGGATGTTAGTGGTTACAGGGTCCTCCTTTTCCCACAAGGGGTTCATCCAGGCCAGTGCCTCACCCTCTAGATGGGACATCACAAACACCACCTTGGCTTGGTCGGAGGCAAACAGGTGCGGAAGCAGCTTGAAATGGAGGGAGCACTGGTTTAAGAATCCTCTGCAGGTCTTGGGATCTCCGGCATATCGGGGTGGAGAGGCCAAGCGAAGTTTAGATGCTTCCGAGGTAGCCGCCACGGGAGCCGTGACCGTGGACTGTGCAGTGGTAACCTGAGATGCCAGGGACGTGGCAGTTGCTTGCAGCGTGTGCAGGCGGGTCTCCACCGAGGTCATGAAGGCCAGCATGCGGGACTGAGTCTCGCGCTGACGTCCGAGTTCCTGCTGCAGGGTGCCCAGCTGGGCCGCTAGTGCTTCGGCGGGATCCATGGCCTGTTCTTACTGTTAGGGCCGGGTGGACGGGCAGACCCAGGAGGTGGATCCACTGGGCCGAACACCTCACTGAAGGCAAGGGGTCCGGTAGCCGGAGCACTACAGGTAGCAGGACAGTCCGTTCAAGGAGTGGAGTGTAGAAGTCCCTGGTACCACGGAGTCACCGAAGGTAGCCTGGGTGACGGAGCTCGGGTTCGGAGGCCGAGATGTTGCCAGGCAGAGTCCGGAACCGACGGAGCGAGAAGACGGGTCACCACAGGGATCAGAGATGGTATGGACTGACGGGATGGCGGACAGTCATCGTTCGGGGTTCGGGAATCGTCAAGACCGGATGGCGAGGCAGGAGCGGCTCTAGGGGAGAGATAGGTAAGTATACCAGAAGACACAAGGAGACCTGACTCCTAGCTTATCAAAACACGAAGAACAGGCCCCGCCCACTTGGAAAGGATCCCCCTATATACCCAGTACCTGATCCTTCAATATCCTGTTGGAGGACACTGGCCCTTTAAGAAAGGGTCAATGACCGCGCGCGCGCCCTAATGCGCATGCGCGAGGCCCGGGTGCCAGAAGCCAGGGCAGGGAGCGGTGAACAGGAGGCAGGAGAGCCGGGCTGGAGCGGAGCTGCCAACGGGCGCCAGGAGCGGGGACCGGGCCGCCTGGGGATCGCAGGTGATGGGGCCTGGAGGCTGTGGAGGGAGGGACGCCTGACAGAGGAGCCGGGGAGCGAGGCAGGGAAGCCGGGGAGCGAGGCAGGAGACCCGGGGAGTGTGACACAAGATTTGACGGTTTTGTACTGAATTTGGTTTCTATATAGATTACGGCTATAATATCCACCTGTACTGTACCTAATTAGTATTATCCTGTTTTGGCATAACAACATCACTAAATTATGGTTTAATCTTAATTGTGAAATAATCTGACATATAAATAGTAAAATAACTGAATGTGCTGAAGGCATGTGCATATATAGGCCGGAGAATCTTCTGAATCATTGAGTTTACGTGTTTTCTCATTGTTCAAAGTGTGCAGAGGTGGAAGTATCCAGGAACAGCTGAGAATGTGGTTATGTGAATAAATCACATGCCCGCTACCATTTAAATGTCCTGTGTTTGCAAAGACCACCCTCCCTTATGATTGTAAATCTTTTTATGTGGACCTGGAATATACCAAAACCATTCATGCATTCTGAAATGTGTAAACTCTGAGTTATTGGGAAATTCTTTTAGTAAAATGGTTATATAGAGGACACTGAGTCGCATCTAATAATGTGAAATAACATGGAGGGACTTACAAGAGCATCTCAATAAATTAGAATATCATCAAAAAGTTAACTCATTTCAGATATTCAATACAAAAGGGGAAACGCATATATTATATAGAGTCACATACAGAGTAATCTATTTCAAGTGTTTATTTCTGTTAATGTTGTTGATTATGGCTTGCAGCCTTTGTGTATTGAAATACTGAAATAAATTAACTTTTTGATGATATTCTAATTTTTTGAGGTGCACTTGTATCTGGACAGACTGTAGAAGCTAAAAAGCAGAAGTCTCTGCAAAGCTAAAATGGAATATGTCAATCTAAAACAAAGACCAATACTGGTCACTGTTAATTAAGACTGATGTTTCATATGCCAATATTAATTGGTGAGCAGGAAAAAGTTGTGCCACAATCATTAAGACGTCCATGAATTATTGCAGTATAATCTCTGGTGTAAGAATTGCTGGAACAATTGCTAAATTTGACAGGCTAGCCTAACCACGCCCTGGCTTCTCCCAAGCTCTGCTCATTTTGGCAGAGCTGCTTCAATCTGGGATGAAAATGTCAAAAGTAACAAAACACTTTCACAACTCTGTGTTGTGCAAAACAATTTGCTACTATTCAAAAGGGTTTTACACTAGTTTTCTGATGTAAACAGTTTGATATATCTGCCCCATAATCTAGGGAAAAAAAACCTCTTGAAATTAGACCATATATATGCTAGAGAGGGGACCCTAAATTTTGCACTTCCCTCTGTGAGCCAGTGTCTGTGATGACACAAATCCTGTAAATGTTGAACCTTTTACTGGACAGATAACGTATATAACAGTGATTATGTACAGTCATGGCCAAAGTTTTGGAACCCTTGACATTGCTCCAGAAAATATTTTTTGTTTTCTCCCAGAAAATATGATTGCAATTACACATGTTGTTATACCCATGTTTATTTTCTTTATGTGTATTGGAACAACACAAAAAATAAAAAACAGAAAAAAAGCAAATTGGACATAATTTCACCCAAACCCCCCAAAATGGTCTGGACAAAATTGTTGGCACCTTTATAAAGTTGTTGGTAAATAACTTTGTTTCAAGCATGTGATACTTGTTCAAACTCACATTTGCCAAGTAAAAGGTGTGGGCAATATGCAAAATCACACCTTGAGAACCAAAATTGTTGAAAAATATTAACAATCTCAAGGTTACAAGTCCATTACCAGAGATCTTAATGTTCCTTTGTTCATGATGCACAGATACACAACATAATCAAGAAGTTTACAATCCATGGCTCTGTAGCTAATCTTCCTGGATGTGGACAGCAGAAAAAAAATTGATAAAGATTTTAATTGCAGGATAGTCCGGATAGTGGATAAGCAGCCCCAATCAATTTTCCACAAAATTCAAGCTGTCTTGCAAGCTCAGGGGGCATCAGTGTCAGCACAAACTTTCTGTTATAATAATATAATATTTATTCACTTATATAGCACTATTAATTCCACAGCGCTTTACATACATTGACAACACTGTCCCCATTGAAGCTCACAATCTAGAGTCCCTATCAGTATGTCTTTGGAGATGACATTAGAATGAAATTAAACGCTATGGCAGGAGGCCAAGGAAGACCTCATTGCTGACACATATACAGTAAAAGCTAGAATGTAGTTTGCCAAATATTTAAGTAAGCCAAAATCCTTCAGGGAAAGGGTCTTAAAGACTGATCAGACAAAGATAGCTTTTTGGTAAAGCACATCATCCTACTGTTTACCAAAAACAGAATGAGGCCTACAATGAAAAGAAAACTGTACCTACAGTTAAATATGGTGGAGGTTGAAAGATGTTTTGGGGTTCTTTAAATGCCTCTGGTACTGCGTTCCTTGACTGTGTGCAAGGCATCAGGAAATCTGAAGATTACCAAAGGAGTTGGGGTTGCAATGTAGTGCCCAGTGTTAGAAAAGCTGGGTTTGTGTCCTTGGTCATGGGTTAATGACCCCAAATATACTTAAAGAAGCACCCAAAAATGGAAGAAGCAAAAGCGCTGGAAAGTTCTTAAGCGGCCAGCAATGAGTCCACATTTGAATCCCATTGAACATTTGCGGAAAGATCTTAAAATTGCTGTTGGGTGAAGGCAGCCTTCAAATATGAGAGACCTGGAACAGTTTGCAAAAAACGAGTTTTCTACAATTCCAGTTGATAAGTGTAAGAAGCTTGTTAATGGTTATAGGAAGCAATTGAAATGTAGTTATTTATTCCAAAGGGTGTGCAAACAAATATTAAGTTGAGGGTGCCAACATTTTTGTCTGGCCTACTTTTGGAGATGTGTGTAAATTATGTCTAATTAGTCTTTTTTTCCTCTGCCTTTTTTGTACTGTTACAATAAACACAAAGGAAATAAACATCTGTATAACAAAACGTGTAGTTGCAATACTTTTTTGGAGAAATACTTCATTTTCTAGAAAAATATCTCAGGTGTCAACACATTTGACCTTGACTGTATGTATGTAAAGATCTGTAAGCCAATGTGAAAATAACAGTATACAGTAAAGATGTGGATGATATTCAAAAAGGAATAACAATGGAAAAAGAGGATTATATATGGAAGAAATAGCATATGCCAAAATTTACTTAAGGCCGGAGTCACACAAGTAGAGATAGATGAGAGGGCTGGTGGAAGTTCAGGTTTGGCCAGACTTTAGTTAAAACTTTGATATGTGACCCAGACTTGACCCCGGTCCCCAAACCTCATATAAGTCAATGGAGACCCAAACTTCTGTCATGTTAAATGGCTGTAAAATGTTTCTAGTAAGGGTTAGAGGGCTGCAAAATTAAGCTAAATGGGGTGCAACTGTCCTTCAAACAAATGTGGATAGGAAATAAAAAAAAAATAATGTGGGATCCCACCTATTTTTGATAACCTTTGTAGGGAAAGCAGACTACAATTTGCAGCCCTCAGTTGTCAGCTTTACTTTGGCTAGTTATTAAAAATATAGGATATCCTACAAGATTTTTCTTTTTAAATTATTTACATAAATTCATGTTTGATAACCAGCCAAGCTTGGTAAAACAAACAGCTGCGGGCTGATTTTATCAGGCTGAGAAGGTCCATGGTATCTGAGCCTAAAAATACCAGCCCGCAACAGCCTTGGTGCATTGCCAATTGGGGTAATACTTTTGAGGGTGATGTCAGCTACGCAATGTCAGCTGGCATCAAGTCCACTGGTCAGTAATTGGGAGGCATCTATGAGACACACCCATTACTAACCCAATAAGTATAAAGATAAAATATTTATGTATGTGTTTTATGATTTAAAAAATCAAAACACTCCCCTCTCTGGTTCACCAATTTATAAAAAGAAAAAAAAAACCAAAAACATGCAGCTCCGAAGTAGTCCCCTGAATCCGAAGTAGTCCACAAATGGGAACCTGAAAGAGATAAAAAGAGAGTAAAAGAAACAAAAAACAAGACACTGCCCCTCGTTCATGAATTTATTTAAAAAAAATTCTCACAGCTCTGATGTAGTCCATGGTGTTCCCACGACGTCCACCAATTCTGTAGCATAACCTATAGAGCCTCATTTTGAGAAGGACACTTCATAGGTCACTCCCGGGCAGGCTGTACTCTGCACAGTCACCAGGTATTGCAGAGTGCAGCTTGACTGGGAGTGACTTATTAACAGTCATTTTCAGAATGAGGCTTCATAGGTTGTGCTACAGAATCAGTGGACATCATGGGAACACCATGGACTACGTCGGAGGTGCAGGAATTTTTTTTAATAAGCTGGTGAACGAGGGAATGTCTCTTGTTTTTATTTCTTCACCCCTCTCTTTTTGTCATTTAGGTTTCCATTTTTGGACTACATCAGATTCAGTGGACTACTTTGAATCTTTATGGCTCTAATCTAAACTATCACTCCTACATCAACTCTCCCTAAACTATTTTTAAAGGACAATATGCCAAGTATCGCACCCCTGGGTCCATATAAGACCCGATGATGTGATGCGGCTGGCCAATCACAGTAATGCCAGTAGCCAACATGGCTACGGCATTACTTTGTATGGCAAACAATCTCTGCATGTTATTGGCTGTATAATAGCAGCAAAACATGCAGGGACTCGAGCACGGCGCTTGAGCACCCGTGATACTCGACCAAACAAGGAGTGTCTTGAGCAGTGGGAAACATGCTCGCTCATCGCTAGCTGTCACATAAAGCCTCTGCTTACATTTATTTCAACAATTTCTCAATTATACACTGAGGTCTATGCATTCTTGCAGTGAATTACATTGCTGGTTAAGTAGTCTCCCCTCCTGCTAAATTGCTAGCTATAATGTATTTAGTTACTAAAATTATACATGAATGATGTACATTAATACATATAATCCAAAGCGGTTGTAACTTATTATAAACACACCATTAGTTATACATTTAGCAAAGCAATCTTTCATCTAAATTTATGTTTTCCCCAATGATCTTGTTTCACTAAACTAACTAAGAGACATTTCAAAAGTATATATTTTAAAAAAAACACATTTTCTTGAGATACATATTGTGTGTATGTATAATTCAAAAAATAGGAGCCGCAATAGAACAATATGTCCGCAAAGTCTCCCTGACAAGAACCACACCATCCAGATGTTAATAAAAACTGGAGGTCGCACTCCATAAAATTAACAAAGGAAGTTGTTTATTTAACCCATGGTGGCTAGTTGCAACATTTTGGGTCAAATGTGTGGAAATAAGGGCTTCCACCAAGAGGTTCACCGTGTGAAAGATACAGTTTAATTTACGGTTTACACAAATATAAAAAGGTATCAATCCTCTATTAAACTGGATCAGAATTTGGAAATATTTAACAAAACTTTAAAATAATGCATACATGTAAAATGGTTCTGAATGCATTTATCTATGAAATCGGGATTTTTGCTTTTCCTTCAGCTGGCATTAAAGATTGTTTCCAGTACATCAATACTGATAACCTATACTTAGGATATATTACCAATATAAGATCATTGGGGGGACTAATAGGCTGACCAAACAGCTGCTATCACCTCCTGCATCAGTCGGATGTAAACTGTTTATTGGAGCAGAAAACCACAGCTCTATGAACTATTTAGTGGCTGATGCCAGGTACTGCAGATCAACCCCGATTCTTTTCAGTTAGGCTAGTTTCACACTTGCGTTGGACGGGATCCGTTGCATTGCGTTGTGTGACGGATGCAACGGATGTGTTGCATATAGTGGCACAACGGATGCAACGGATGCTGCAAAACAACGCAATTCGTTTTTTTTTACAGTTTTACCGTCGGCAGACTACTGTGAACGATCAGCTGATCACTAACAGTAGCCGGACGCCGGGTGATCAGCCGATCACTCACAGTAGCCGGCCGCCGGGTGATCAGCCGATCACTCACAGTAGCCGGCCGCTAGGTGATCAGCCGATCACTCACAGTAGCCAGCCACTGGGTGATCAGCCGATCACTCACAGTAGCCGACCGCCGGGTGATCAGCTGATCACTCCCAGTAGCCGGCCGCCGGGTGATCAGCTGATCGTTCGGTCGCCGACAATGCGTGCGGGGGGCGGGGGCGGAGTGCGAAGTGGGTGGAGCCGAGTGGGGCCATGGCTGAGGACGTCAGTGATGCGGGGACTGCATCGCTGGGGGACAGGTGAGAGTGTGTGTGTGTATTGTGTGTGTGTGTTTTGTGTGTGTTCTGTGTGAGGGAGGGAGGGAGGGAGCGGAGCGGGGAAGTGTCGGGCTCCCGGCACACGTAACCAGGGTTCCTTGGTTACCCGATGTGTACCCTGGTTACGGGTGGAGGGAGCCAGAGAGAGCATGTGCAGTGAAATCCAAAGGATTCCGCTGCTCAAAAAAACATTACATGCTGCGTTCCTTCCACCCGACGCAGCGTCAAAATAACGACGCTGCGTTGTCCGGCGGATGCAACGCTGACACTTGCATTACAGTGCGTCATCCATACAAGTCTATGGAGAATAGCGCAGTGCGTTAATGGACTGCGCTATTCTCCATAGTGACGGACTCCGCTGAACGCAAGTGTGAACCTAGCCTAAGAGTTAATCTGCAGTACCCAAAAGTGAGCACCAAACACTCCATGGAGCTGTAGTGTTCTGTTTCGTATACTATTTACATCCCGGTGCTGACAAAGGTAATAACAGACGATTAATTGAAGTGCCTGGCTTCTGCCCCATGCTCATCTTACAATGATTATATAACCTATATAAGGCCAATCACAGAAACAATTTATATACAGTGCTTCCTTATTATTATCAACCTATAAGCATCAGAAGACTAAATCCAGTAACCACCCCCCCAAAAAAGCTATGAACGGTTGAAGGCAGTATACACACAACATTAGAATACACTCATTGACAAACAAAAACAAAACAAAACACAATCTGGACTGCAAGATGATGGATGATGGAAGATGATGGATGATGGCATGATAAAGCTAAGAATATACGCCAATCTGTTTTCCTTGATGTCTTGGTTTCCATGCTGCAGGCATTTTATCTTTGCCTAATTATGTTGCAGGGATTGGTTTGGGAAGTATGGGATAACAGATTTATTACTGCTTTTCACTCTTCTCTCCTTATTTATTGTTTACCACTTAGCTTAATTTATACTGGGTAATGATTAGCAGCACATCACATTTGTATGCACTTTTAAGCAATTTTACTTTACCATCATGTTGCAGTCCAGATTGTTTTCTTGTGTCACAATGCCTTGATTTTTAACATTGGAGTATATTTTACTCATATATGTGTACTACGTCAAATAGAGGTTATTATTTTTAACCTGATTTGGGCTTCTGTTACTTATAGTTGGATCTAAGGTTATATGCGCACGTCTACGTTCTGGTTGTCAAATATTCCGCAGCATTTGGTCACTGCATGTGCGTTTCAAAACGCAGCTGAAAAGCTGTATTTTGGATGCATTGTGAATGCAGTATTCATGTAGAATTCATGCCTTTTGGATTTATTGTGAATGCAGAATTCATGCGTTCTGGATGCTTGCTCTGCCATAGACAGAGTGGGAAAAGTATCCAAAACACACAAAAGAAGTGACATGTTGCATTTTAGAACGCAGCGATTCGGCAAAAAATTTCAGCATGCAAATCACTGCACTCTAAAATGCAACGTGCACATGGAATTTGCACAATCTTCATAGATTGTGCTGGGGACACAGGATGCATGTGTTTATGCTGCAGTGCCATACAGAGTGTAAATGCATGCAAAACGCACACGTGCGCACACAGCCTTATAATGATACCCAATCCTGTGAAAAAAAAACATTTCAAAGCGAAAAACCAAATGTTTAATGTTAAAATCAGCAGCTAATTCAGGGTAGCCTTTATTTGGTGTCCCCTAGGAAATTAGACTTTTGTATGAAAATGTATCTAATCCTACAAGAAATCTAAGTCCTCCTTCTCTCCTCCACACTTGTAAGCTCTTCACCCAACCACCTCCAAGACTTCTTCCGAGCAGCCCCCCCCCATCCTCTGCAATTCTGTGTCCCAACACATCAGATTATTCACCACATTTGGAATTTTCAGACAAAATACGAAAACTCATCTCTTCAAAAAAAGCTTAGTTACAGCTAACATTGACCCCGCTGCCACCTCACCACCACCCGAGATGATGCAACCCTACTGTCTCCAACCCATTATCCGATAGCATACAATCCCTCAAGGGCAAAGCTCTCTCTTTTCTGTAGCAGTCTGTTAATGTTAGATTGTTTATTGTGATTTATGTTAGTATTTTGTATGTAACTTCTTCTCGTGTACAGTATCATGCAATTAGTTCTGCTCTAAAAATAAATAGTAATCTTGAAGGCTCAATAAAAGTCTTCAGGTAATATGCCCCGATTACTTACAGATTACAAACAATTACTTACACAGTCTAAATGAAAATTTTGAGAGGTTTAGGAACAGTTTTTTTTACAGACTGCTAGCTCCTCAGTGTGCTTAGAATCTCACTACCTAAGCTGTGGTATATTCTCCCCAATGTTATAATGAGAAGATCACCAATTTAGAATAGACTGGCAGTTAGATAGCAAGGATCAATTTTATTTCTAAGTGTATCCCAGAGAGCATACAGGTATACTTACATCTTCTCTTATTAAGTCAGAAAATAGAGATAAAACAATAATTATCTGACAGCTTGGCAGTTTGTTGCATTTATACCAGTCACTCACAAGTGAAGCAGATGCCAATTATTCCAATCACCAGTCCTCAGGGATCAAGTTTATCTCATCATGGATGTTGTTGTGGGATTGCAGCTTTCAATCACTGCCACCTTCAAGTAGGTGATCATGTAGTCTAAGGTGGTATTGCATATATGTTTATATGCTGTACACAAGATCATTGACGTTACCACAGGCTTAAAGGGATATTCTCAACTTACACAATTACTCCTTTACCAGAACAGTGCACTCCTGAAGATTGACAGTTCAGACAAGCAGAATGGTCGTTCCACTGGTCCAAACTGTTCTCTCTTCCAGGCAGCTAGCAGAGGTATATTTGGCCAGTTTTAGAGTGCCATGAGCAGGCTGTGAACATGGACACTGTTTGCGATGCTGATTCCTTACTTTGGCAAACAGCAAGGCTGGTACTACAGTGTTGACAGTAACAAAGACAATGAGCTGTACACTTTAAAACTTGAAAAAAATAAAAAAAACATACCTATTCCTTAGAAATGAAAAAAAATTACAAAAAAACTGAAAAATAATCTGAAAGAATAGACATGCTGATTTTCTTCAAAAACAGCAGTTTTCCATTTCAGTAAGGGAAGAATAAACTATTGTGTGCATTAAATTTATGAAATCTATCTTTTGGTAGTACTGTAAAAATCAGCTTTTAATTTGCAAAAAACACTGCAAAAAATGCACCAAAAAATGTATGATGTGAACATAGCCATATAGGGAATCTGTCACCACTTGACCTTTTTAAACTGTTAATATGGGCATACAGGTTATAGAATGCTGAAAAAAGTCATACCTGTATATTTTATATCAAATGCCTTGTTGTGGAAAAATCATCTTTATCACTTTATGTAAAGAGCTCTTCCAGGCTATGGGGCGGATGCTGCCTAGAAGATGACTCTGACTCCAGAGATTATTATAAATAAAATGGGTGTTACCAATGTGACACAAGTAAGTGACACAGACAAGGAGAAATTAAATGTAACTTGTTGCAAGCATATTTTTTGACGCTCTGAGCTCTGCTTCATTACAACAATATTGCAACAGTGTCTGACTGTGAGTTGGAGGATGAGGCTGAGAGAAATCTACAGATGTATCAGTTATAATCACCTACAGCTCTGCAGTGAGAGCAGAGAGCATCCATTAAACATCACATTAGTCACATCCCTAATATTTAAAATAAGCTCTGGAAGCGGCGTTAACTTCCAGGCGGCATCCGCCCAATATCCTAGAAGAGATAATTTACATAAAGTGATAAAAGGTGATATTTCAACAACAAGGCATCTGATATGAGACATACAGGTATGACATTATTCAGCATTCTATAACCTGTATGCCCATATTAATAGTTTAAAATGGTCAAAGTGGTGACAGACTCCCTTTAATAGGTGGGCTATCTCTCACCATATTTCTCCATAAACTATGACTACAGTAGATGCATATTAGAGAAGGAAATAAAACTACACCCGTTGGTAGTCACCGGTAATTGTAATGTTAACACTTTATGACCTTATCTGGGCATGTGGTGTGTGTGACATGGTAAGACCCATCCTCTTTAAAGGGAAGGTGTCATAAAAAAATGCAATAACTGAAAAAATGTAAAGTATTAATGTTTTAATGTTTTGTTTAAATATTATTTGTTTTCAATTGAGCAAAATATAAAAAAATATTTTAAAAGTTTGATATTTTCAACTCTTAAACACTAGGGGGAACAGCTGCTGAAATCCTACTGTAGAACTAGTTCACATTACAACTGCAGTAAAAGTAGGTGGAATCTGCTCTCCTTTGTGTGATGTCACCTCCCCCTCCCGATTTGGGTGTTTTCAGAAGTATAAGGGAAGATGAAGTTTAGGGACACAGTTCAGTCCCATTTTGTTGTTGATCCTAATGTCTAAAGTTTCACCGAGGACCGCTGGCATAGTGCGCCACTGTATACTACACCCCAATGTATATTGTGCTCTGCTCTATACCGCACCCCTGTTATACAATGTGCTCCACTGTGTACAAAACTCCGCTGTATATTGCGCTCCGCTGTATTCTGCACCCTGCTGTATACTGCGCTCCACTGTATACCGCGCCCTAGTGTATTCCATGCTCAGCCCTACTGTATTCCATGCTCTGCTGTATACCGTGCCCCATATTTAAACAAAACATTAAAACAGTAATACTTTACATTTTTTGTGCTGTTCTTGACTGTTCACACTATGTTTCATGGGGTATTGACCGTGCACTTAATCAAGGTGAGCCAACTTCTTTTTCTAGTACCAAAAGTCTGTCAATAGTGAACAACGTCTGGTAAACAACGTCTGGTATTACACTAAACAATTTTTCTAAGCAGAAATGCATTGGTCCCCCCACCACATTATGCTTTTTGAGAAGGAGCTGCCATCTGAAATATGGTAAAGTAAATAAGATTACAGTGAACATCTGGACAGAATATCTTAGACTACATTCCCACAATCAGGAGACACTGCATTCAAGATGCAGTGTCATTGCTCACGCGGAGACTCTAGTGTTCTCTGCGGGGAATACACTGTCAGTGCCCACAATCAGGATTTTGGGTGCAGTGGATTTTCACTGTGTTCTCCCACTCAGAACACTGTCTCTGCTAGAATAAATTGACATGGTTCGGCTCCGAAAGCTGCACCACATTTCACTTTAAACTGCGTCTAAAAGAAGCACAGTGGGCATGAAATTTCGATAAATCCCATCTACTGTGCTTGTTATTGTACAAAGCACCGTTTTGGACTCTGAAAAAAACCTCTGCATCCAATAACACTGTGAACGTACCCTTAGAATCGGAGGTTATGTCATTTTATCTACCAATTGATTTACATGATATACCATTACCCAAATGTGTAAAATACAAATAAAAGATAATCGTGTACCTCTCTCCGCTCACTGCATATTTTACAGAGCCAGGTGGGCCGCTTCAAGTTGCTGACCGTTTCAATTCCACATTTTGTGCAGACTTTCTAAGACGAAAATAGGGAAATTACAGATTAATGATTTAAGATTTGACATCATTTCTAAAGGCTGACATGAAAAGAGAATCCAAAAAACTTATAGTTTTTTGCTAGTGGCTCACAATGTATAGTGAGCCAACCAAAGCTCTTAGCTATTTACTGTGCACAAAAATAAACCCAATTGATTCATTGAGAAGGACTCTTACAGTTTTTCTTCATTACCAATCAAGAAAAGGCTTTGATCATGGCTCTTGCTTTGGCCAGTCTTAGGGCAGAGTCACACTTGCGTATGACTTGCATGAGTGCAGTGAGAAAATCTGGCCTTGCACTTGGCTCCATTTAAGGAAACACAGCAGCTCAGATCTGCAAGCTTTTCCTCAGCCCTAATTGGACTGAGGAAAGAATTGCAGCATGCTGCGATTGTCTGGGAGAGCCGTATCACTCACACCCATACAAGTTTGTGAGTGCGAGAGAAGTATTGGATTGCACTTGGATGTCATCCAAGTGCAGTGCGATATATCCACAGGCTCACAATGGAGGAGATGGGGAGATTAACTCCTCCCTCTCCTCCGCAGCTGTGATGTGACTGTTGTTCTTTTACATAGCATAGCTATATTGTATGTGTTCTGGGACTTGTGTATATACCATAATTCCACTATTTTGACTATTATAATAACGATCACAGAAAGTGTCCGAATTTATTCACACATTGTTATACATACCTGTGGTTTATTTTTTATTGTAATCATGATATACCAATGTTTATTTGACTAATTTGTAGACACTCCTGGTTTTGGCTTACAAATACTGGTATAAAATACTGACCAAATACTCAACTTCTGCACGTGGCCTTATAGTTCATGGAACTGTTGTTCATTTGCTTGTATATTCTTGTCAACTGGTTAGCACAAAATCACAGAAATAAGACCGATATTGATCTGAGCTTGAGATCAAATTCATCAATGCAAGTCAATGTGTCAGTGAAAAAAAAAAAAAAAAGCGGAAAGCACTTGGATTCCATCTGTGTGCTTCCACTTTTCATGAACTGTTTTATATGAGAAACCTCCATCAGTTAATGTTATGAAAAATAATGAAAGTCTGGCCAAATTCTTATAGTAAAAACTGTCACTCTTGGGGCTCATGCGCACGTTGTGTAATAGCATGCATTTACGCTGAGTATTGCACTGCAGTGTAAATGCATGCATCCTGCGTCCCCTGCACAATCTATGCAGATTTTGTATGATACGTGCGCATGTTGCTTTTATGAACGCAGCGATTTGGGTGCTAAAATTTTGACCCAAATCCGTGCGTTCATAAAATGAGCATGTCAATTATTTGTGTGTTCTGGATGCAGCTCCACTATGGTGGGGGTAGCAGCCCGAGCGCATGAAATTGGCTTTTTTTAACAAAAATACTGCATTTATTCTGCAGAGATTTGAAGCGCACATGTGCTGTCAAATCGCTGCAGAATAATTAGCAGTTACGTGCGCATGAGCCCTTAGGCTGATTTCACACTTGCGTTGTTTTGCATCAGTCATAATCCGTCACCTTGAGGAATTACGGTATCCTACAAAATATTTTGCAGGATGCCGTTTTTTCTCCATAGACTTGTATTAACGATGGATTGCGACTGATTGCCTTGCGGTGCTTCTGCCGCACGGCGGATCAGTCGTCGAATGACTGACTGTTGAGCGGTATGAACGCACAATGTAACGTTTTTTGGATCGGCAAAAAAAATCACACTATGCAGGATTCCGTCGCCATTTGTCAAGAGCTATAATGGCTGTCTTTGGTGCTGGATTCCGCCGCAATCCATCACACGACGGAATCCAGTGCTGGATTCCGTCATGCTCTACTGAGCATGCCCAGCATGTTTGGCACACCCACTGGGCTGTCCAAAACACAAATGGATCACGACTGATCTGTCAAAAAACGGACGCACAGCGGATGTAACATACACGACAGATCAGTTTTTTTACAGGATTCCTGTGAACGGAATCCTGTGAAATAACACATCCATTGCGTCAGGTGACATCTAAAAAACTACGGTTCCGTCGTTGCGTCGCAACGATGGACCTGACGGATTTAAAACAACGCAAGTGTGAAAGCAGCCTTACCAAACAGTGATGAAAGTGATAAGAAACGCTGATGAAATGAAATAATTAAAAATTGCTGTAGTCGCTGTAAGGCTGTTTTTAATTAGATCAGGATTAGAGGAATTCAAACAATTTTCAATTCAATTCATAAGAAGTAAGAAATGCTTGGAACCATTTTGCACACTGCTGTGGACTGCAGCAGACAGGCTCAAAGCTAGATACAAAGATTCAAGTGATATGAAGGTGCTGTATATGCAGAGTCAGTGTGGCTGTGAATTGAATGATCTCTGACATTATAACAAAATGTTTTTTTTCTTTAAAGGGGTTATCCGGCTTATTTTACTTATTTTTTTGTTATTTCACTATTGGGTTACATTGGGGCAGGTAAGTAGATCGCAACTACCTATCTGCCCTGCTGTCAGCCCCTCTCCCCCGGCTCAAAGCAGTCATGTGACCGCTCCTGCCGTGATTTTGCTGCTTCCTGTGATGATACGTCAACAGGTGCTGGACCTTGTTGACGGGCATCACAGCTGACGTCATTTAGCCAACCTGCAGCCACCAGGTACAGTGCGATGAGCCCCCACCCCTCTCATCCTTCTCCGCCCCCACCCCTCTCATCCTTCCCTGCCCCCACCCCACATTCCGTACTCTCCCCTGCTCCCTGTGCACTGCTATCTGTGCCCTGTATGTGCCCGGGTCCTGGACAAACAGGGTTGCCCTCTCTGTCTAGGACACAGTCAGCGCTGTTTGCCACAGCTCATTGTGATGTATGGGGCCCGGGTAGCTGTGTCCCCCTTCCCCTCTGTGCTGTCTCTCTCCTCACACTGTGATGAATGCAGCCAGGAGCAGAGAACAGAGACATCACCTGGCCCCAGCGAACAACAGCACAGAGCTCTGCATCACCTAGCTGTAAGCAGGCTGCACTCATCACAGCACGGAGGAGAAGATAAAGCATGGGTGAGAGAGGGGGGCAGAGAAGAGAGTGCAGGGAGAGAGAAGACAGTGCACGGGTGAAAGAAAAAGCGGAGAGGGGGATGCTGGGGGGCAGAGGAGACAGTCCATGAGGGGGGATTATATATATTATATAACTCTAGGTGTGTGGGTGGGTGTATGTGTGTGTGAGTATATGTGTATGTGTATATATCCTATAGACTTACATTGGGGGCTATATGTAGTCTTCATTATTATTCATTTATCTTTCAGGTGCTGGGGCAGAATACTGATAGCCAATGAGTGTCCAGAGGGCGGGGCTCGACACTGAGGCTGGGCGGTGCCAGCTCTGACTGTGAGGTTTGGCACAGGAAGAGGTCAGTTTGGTTGAGCTGAAGGTAAAAAGTGGCTGAAGAGAATAAAGGGATAATTCAAGAGGAACAAAAGTTAGAAAACAAGAAAAAATAATGTAGGGATGTTTTATATGTGCATACAACACGGATTAGCTTAAAACATTTTTTGTAGTTTATGTCGGACAACTCATTTAACACTTCAAACAAGAAAGGCAGTTTAAAAGCATTTGGTCTTAATTTTGTTTCTGAAGAAAAATCCTGAATCCAAAGCTTGTATAACAGAAAAAGTGGTAGGCGGCACGGTGGCTCAGTGGTTAGAACTGCCGTCTTGCAGCACTGGGGTCCTGGGCTCAAATCCCACCATGGGCGCCATCTGCAAGGAGTTTGTATGTTCTCCTCGTGTTTGCGTGGGTTTCCTCTGGGTTCTCCGGTTTCTTCCCACACTCCAAAGCCATACTGATAGGGAATTTAGATTGTGAGCCCCAATGGGGACAGTGTTACCAATGTATGGAAAGTGCTGTGGAATTAATAGCACTATATAAATGAATAAATATATATATTATAAGTGTGCTTCCTGATTTGTGAGATGGGCAACCCATAATTTAGATATTTATTTTTTTAAATAGCTAAAAGAATAATGTGCAGCGCTGGGGAATTAATAGCGATATATAAATGAATAAAATTAATATTATTAATTATTATTATATGTGCATATTCCAGAAATATAAAAGCATCTATTTATCTCGAATACATTCGCATATTGCAGGTGCTTGCTTTTGTAACGTGAGCGAACCTAACTTTCCTTGTCCTTTTTAGTAACAATTCTGCGGTGTTATTTGTTTTTTAATATTTTTAAAAAAATGAAATATTAATCTATATATATAATTGCCTTAGTCTGTCTGTCTGTCTTGCTCCAAAATTGTGTCCTTACGGTGACACAAAGCGGATTGGCCACTGGCCTCGCCATGGCCCCGCCCCCCTGCATGGATTGGTTGCTCGCCCTGGCTCCCCCCCACACTGATTGGCCGGCCGCTCGCACAGGCTCCGCCCCCCACACGGATTGGCCTCTCGCCCCGGCACCCTGTACGTATTGGCAACTCGGCCACGCCCCGCCCCCCTCACGCAATGCACGCTCGCTCTGGCCCCGCCCCCCCGCACGCATCCCCCGAACTGACACGGAGACACGACTACCAGGTGAGTACTGTACCCCCGGGAGCCCACACCAGCATACTCCACCATCCCAGCCGACACAAACCCTCGCATTGCTGGGGTTTGCCGCCGTATGCTGGTGTGGGCTCCCGTGCGAGTGGGGGACGTGATGCGCTGGTAACCATGGTAGCATAGTTACCAGCGCATCAAGGTCCTGCAGCGGCGGAAAATACACACGCGCACACACATAACAACACACACATACACACACACACACACACACATCAGATCACACTCACTCTCACACACACCTCACACACACCTCACATCGCATCCACACACTCACAGCATCCGGAGATATCGCTTGCTTCTCGGCCGCGATACTGTGCTGTGAGCTTCCAGGACCTGCCGGAGGATCACATGGCCAGAAGCATGTGGTATCTCCGGATGTTGTGAGTATGAGCGCGTATGTGCAATATCGTCAATGTGTGTGTGCGTGAGTGTATGCGATCGGGTGTGCGTGTGAGTGTATGCGATCGGGTGTGTGTGAGTGTATGCGATCAAGTGTGTGTGAGTGTATGCGATCGGGTGTGTGTGTGAGTGTATGCGATCGGGTGTGTGTGAGTGTATGCGATCGGGTGGGTGTGAGTGTATGCGGTCGGGTGGGTGTGAGTGTATGCGATCGGGTGTGTGTGAGTGTATGCGATCGGGTGTGTGTGTGAGTGTATGCGATCGGGTGTGTGTGTGAGTGTATGCGATCGGGTGTGTGTGAGTGTATGCGATCGGGTGGGTGTGAGTGTATGCGGTCGGGTGGGTGTGAGTGTATGCGATCGGGTGGGTGTGAGTGTATGCGATTGGGTGGGTGTGTGTGTGTGAGAGTGTATGCGATCGGATCTGTGAGTGTCGGCAGAGGAGCACGGCGTGCTGGAGGAGGCTGGGAGGAGAGAGGCTGATCCTGGGGAAGGCTGGGAGGGAAAGGCTGATGCTGGGGGAGGCTGATGTTGGGGGAGGCTGGGAGGGTGTAGGCTGATGCTGGGAGAGGCTGATGCTGTGGGAGGCTGG
The DNA here is from genome assembly GCF_048569485.1 of Anomaloglossus baeobatrachus. Lineage (NCBI taxonomy): Eukaryota > Metazoa > Chordata > Amphibia > Anura > Aromobatidae > Anomaloglossus > Anomaloglossus baeobatrachus. Next base: position 451,885,198 of record NC_134354.1, read on the forward strand.
GAGGAGAGAGGCTGATGCTGGGGGAGGCTGATGCTGGGGGTGGCTGGGATGGGGGAGGCTGATGCTGGGGGAGGCTGGAAGGAGAGAGGCTGATGCTGGGGGAGGCTGATGTTGGGGGAGGCTGGGAGGGTGTAGGCTAATGCTGGGGGAGGCTGGAAGGAGAGAGGCTGATGCTGGGGGAGGCTGATGGAGGGGGAGGCTGATGCTAGGGGAGGCTGGGAGGAGAGAGGCTGATGGTGGAGGAGGCTGGGAGGAGAGAGGCTGATGCTGGGGTAGGCTGAAAGGAGAGAGGCTGATGCTGGGGGAGGCTGATGCTGGGGGAGGCTGGAAGGAGAGAGGCTGATGCTGGGGGAGGCTGATGCTGGGGGAGGCTGGGAGGTGGAGGCTGATGCTGGGGAAGGCTGGGAAGAGGGAGGCTGGGAGGAGAGAGGCTGATCCTGGGGAAGGCTGGGAGGAGGGAGGCTGGGAGGAGAGAGGCTGATGCTGGGGGAGGCTGATGCTGGGGGAGGCTGGAAGGAGAGAGGCTGATGCTGGGGGAGGCTGATGCTGGGGGAGGCTGGGAGGGGGAGGCTGGGAGGAGAGAGGCTGATGCTGGGGGAGGCTGGGAGGAGGGAGGCTGGGAGGGGGGAGGCTGAGAGAAGAGAGGCTGATGCTGGGGGAGGCTGAGGCTGGGAGGAGAGAGGCTGATGCTGGGGACAGAGAGGCTGATGCTGGGAGGAGAGAGGCTGATGCTGGGAGGAGAGAGGCTGATGCTGGGAGGAGAGAGGCTGATGCTGGGGGCAGAGAGGCTGATGCTGGTGCAGCATGGGGGATGGAGCACGATGGGGGGTGCGCAGCATGGGGGATGGAGCACGATGGGGAGTGTGCAGCATGGGGGATGGAGCACGTTTGGGAGTGCGCAGCATGGCGGATGGAACACGTTTGGGAGTGCACAGCATGGCGGATGGAGCACGATGGGGGGTGCGCAGCATGGGGGATGGAGCACGATAGGAGGGGCACACCTCCCCCCAACACACACACACACACACACACACACACACACAACACACCACACACACACTGGGAACCACAAACACCGCCCTACACAGACACCCACCCACACAGACAACGCTGCACACACACAACACCCAACACACAAACACCGCGGCATACATAAATATACGCACATACCACACAACACACACATTGCACAAAACATACCTCCCCCAAAACACACCACACCCACACAAACCGCGCAACACACACACACACACAACGCTACAGACACACAGTGCTCCACAAACAATGCAACACACATACAACACCGCTCTCAACCCCCGCCACACCCAGACAACACCCAGAACATGTACAGCGCCCTACACAAACACTTGGTAACTACACACAACAACATCTATATATATATATATAACAAAAATCATACATTAACTACACAATACGTAAATTCTAGAATACCCGATGCGTAGAATCGGGCCACCTTCTAGTTTTCTAATATTTGTTTTAATAGTTGAATTTAGCAACCGTGTTATTTTCTGCTATTGAATGTTAATTTCTAGGTGTGAATATCCGTATACCTACATAGCATTGTAACATTTTAGGATTATGTTGCATTTTTGCTCAAAGTGGGATCACTAATAAAAATTTCCAACAAAATGCAAACAAAGGTTAAGGTTTTGAAACTGTCTTGTTAGTCCAGTTTAACAACTGTACGCATCACAAGAACACTTTTGGCTGTTGCCTTATCTTATGTCCCTTGAATGTACCTATCAAGAAGCATAGATTCGTGTGGGTTACAGAATTTATTTTAAAGGTCAGAAAATCTAAATAAAAGATATATATATATATATATATATATATATATATATATGTATACATACATACAAACATATACAGTGCCTTGCAAAAATATTCGGCCCCTTTGAATTTTTCAACCTTTTCCCACATTTCACGCTTCAAACAAAGATAAAAATGTAAATTTTATGGTGAAGAATCAACAACAAGTGGGACACAATTGTAAAGTTGAACGATATTTATTGCTTTAATTAAACTTTTGTAAAAAAAATAATAAAACTGAAAAGTGGGGCGTGCAATATTATTTGGCCCCCTTTAAGTTAATACTTTGTAGCGCCACCTTTTGCTGCGATTACAGCTGCAAGTCGCTTGGAGTATGTGTCTATCAGTTTTGCACATCCAGAGACTGAAATTCTTGCCATTCTTCCTTTGCACATAGCTCGAGCTGAGTGAGATTGGATGGAGAGCGTTTGTGAACAGCAATTTTAAGCTCTTTCCACAGATTCTCGATTGGATTCAGGTCTGGACTTAGACTTGGCCATTCTAACACCTGGATACGTTTATTTGTGAACCATTCCATTGTAGATTTTGCTTTATGTTTGGGATCATTGTCTTGTTGGAAGACAAATCGCCATCCCAGTCTCAGGTCTTTTGCAAACTCCAACAGGTTTTCAAGAATGGTCCTGTATTTGGCTCCATCTATCTTCCCATCAATTTTAACCATCATCTCTGACCCTGCTGAAGAAAAGCAGGCCCAAACCATGATGCTGCCACCGTTATGTTTGACAGTGGGGATGGTGTGTTCAGGGTGATGAGCTGTGTTGCTTTTACGCCAAACATATCATTTGGCATTGTGCCCAAAAAGTTCGATTTTTTTTTCATATGTCCAGAGCACCTTCTTCCACATGTTTTGTGCAAGAGAACATGGGCTTCTCTCGACTTGTATTTGAGTTCGAAAGTGCACTGTACCAAAGACACTTAGAGCAGTATATTTTGCCAGGGACAATATATGCATTTCAAGGCTCACTGTTTGAATGTTTTGGGTATCAGTAATTGGGAACTATATTGTCTGCCTCCACCCATACGTCTTCTGAATCCTACCTAACGGACATTGCCCTATACCCAACATCTGCAGGGCACTGCGTTGATTTCACACACCTACCTCACTCTTTTCGCTCATGCAAGGTAAAGCACTACCAAGCAGATAAACTGCAGGGAGGATAAAAGCCATGCAGTGAATAAGCTGCTGCTCTGCATCCAGCAGCAAATCTCACACTGCCTAGCTTCCAGTCAGCTGCAGCAAAGAACTGTCATGAGCGACAATGCCGGAATATTCTGGCTGCCTTATAGTTGCGCAAAGTGACTCACTGTACCTGCCTGGCACACGTCTTGAATTTACTTATGTAAAATTTCTTTCAGAAATATATCTGCTTCTGGAAAGTAGTGGCCATGGCGGGAAGATGTATCTGCTCCAATCAGTCTTATGTGGTAAATCACAGCCTCCTGGCTTTGCAAAAACAGAACAGTATTTCAGAGAGCAATCTGATTTGTAACGTCGCAACCAGCTGGAATTAGATGCTTAATATGTTGGAGCATCAGGACAATGTGCCTTAAGTGGTGATAGACTATATAATGCAGAAAACTGGCTGTTAATGAGGGAATGCATGTTGCCTACTGAAGCCTTTCAAAGAAGTTGCAAAATATGTCAGTAGTGACAACAGTGGAATCAAAGTTGTCATCCACCTTATATTTATCATCAAAAAAACATTCAACAGAATGCAAGAGGGGATGGAGGAAGAACAATAATTTGCACAGACGCTGTCCTGTCTGTTGTGAATATTCAATGTCCATGTTACTTGCTGCAGGATTAGGAGGGCAAAAGAGAAGAGAAGAGGAGACGCATCAGCAGGTGTATATGGATGAGACCATAGAGTTGACACAGGCCAAGGACCAGAATGACATCGAGAGTGAAAATAATGACATGATGATTTTAGCCCTGACAACAAACTGTCACAGCGGATTCATGAAAGTGAACCAACGAGGCCCTTGGTCATGCTGGAGAGCCTACCAAGCTGTATGCTGGGATGCTTATGGTATGACAGATGTACTACTAACATCAAGCAAAGGCATGACTATTGGAGAGGCATTCTTTTAGACCGTTGCTGTAGAAGCAAAATAGTGGGTTTTTTTTTTTTCTGAGGTTCAAAAAGGATTCTAAATTTGTTTATTACTGTTATACGCTGCGTTACCTGCCCTGCAAAGTCTGATAAATAGCTATGCTCTACTGCTTCTGGGAAGAGTACTCTCTTGAGGGTATAAAAACTTGAAACAGCTGCGAAAAAAGTCTTACTTTTTAAAAAGAATTGTTGACAGGCTTGAGCCTGTTCCTGCTCCCTTAAAAAAAGGAATAATTTTTGGGCAGCTTGCTTAAAAGCCTTTGTATGTGTTTACTCATTTTGAGAATAGCAAACCTGTTATGGATCATAAAAAAAGATTTTATTCAATCCTAGTTGACAATCCATTGCTTCTTTACTTTCAAAGCGGCACATCTGTTTTTCCTCCCTAAATAAAGGGATACATTTTGGATGGCTTGTAAAAAAGCTATCACGTCTTCATATAGGAAAGAAAAAGCTCCAAACAGGGATCATTTTTGAACCAGTGTGAAAAAAGCACATCTTCTAAATGAGGTATCTGCCTAACGATGGGATCATTTTTGGACCTTTCTTACAAATTAATCTTCATAAAAAGTTAGTGCAGTGTTGATAAATAGGCTTTTGGTTATCACTGATTACCATCAGTTTTCCCTAGCCAGATGCTATAAATTCTGGTCACATGGGCATTAATGATGTTTGAGCTAAAGAGCTCAAAAGGAGTTCAATACTCTCTTAGGAAACCACAGAGTTTTATACACAGCTTTTCCTGGCAATTAGAGACTTTGCATTAAAGGAATAAGGAATTGTTATAATAAATTTGCTGCAAATCAAATTTTTGGGGAAAATTAAGCAAAGCTGGTAAATTTTTTACTTCATCTCTAAAAAGGATCCTATCTGCGCTTTAAATTTATATTCCTTGCTCCAGGAGAGGCAAGACTGATAGAATATGTTCTTTTTAACAAAGGTACAACTTGACTTGGGTGATGGGCAATCCGGTTTAGGTACTAAGTACCTTAATTGTAGAATCATATTCTACATAGCATTTCTATATTTATATAGCAAATGTTTTCATTGACGTACACAGTATGGAGCTACACTGTTTTGCATGTATGGAAGAATTATGAAGAAAGGTATCCTAAATTACCTTTTTACAGTCTTGGCAAAAGACAGACGTGGTGCCCAGTAATCCAAGATGCTCCCCACACAGGAGGCATTGTGACATCCCATTGCCCATCACATTTTTCCTCATGTTCTCTAGTCTTTCCATAAGGCGTCTACAAGTAAAAGCATATATTTGACTATATCACAAATTAATTGTCTGAAAGGTCTTATGGTGTGCAAGCAAACAAATATGTATGGATAGAACATGCTGAAGAAAAAAAAATTACTAATCTCTTGCTATTAATGTCATAAACAAGATAATACATAATTACTATTTACGAGTGGCACATACAGTACAGACCAAAAGTTTTGACACACCTTCTCATTCAAAGAGTTTTCTTTATTTTCATGACTCTGAAAATTGTAGATTCACATTGAAGGCATCAAAACTATGAATTAAAACATGTGGAATGAAATACTTAAAAAAAAGTGTGAAACAAATGAAAATATGTCTTATATTCTAGTTTCTTCAAAGTAGCCACCTTTTGCTTTCATTACTACTTTGCACACTCTTGGCATTCTCTTGATGAGCTTCAAGAGGTAGTCACCGGAAATGGTTTTCCAACAGTCTTGAAGGAGTTCCCAGAGATGCTTAGCACTTGTGGGCGCTTTTGCCTTCACTCTGCGGTCCAGCTCACCCCAAACCATCTCGATTGGGTTTAGGTCTGGTGACTGTGGAGACCAGGTCATCTGGCGTAACACCCCATCACTCTTCTTCTTAGTCAAATATCCCTTACACAGCCTGGAGGTGTGTTTGGGGTCATTGTCCTGTTGAAAAATAAATGATGGTCCAACTAAACGCAAACCGGATGGAATTGCACGCCGCTGCAAGATGCTGTGGTAGGCATGCTGGTTCTGTATGCCTTCAATTTTGAATAAATCCCAGACAGTGTCACCAGCAAAGCACCCCCACACCATCACACCTCCTCATCCATGCTTCACGGTGGGAACCAGCCATGTAGAGTCCATCCATTCACCTTTTCTACAAAGACACAGTGGTTGGATCCAAAGATCTCAAATTTGGACTCATCAGACCAAAGCACAGATTTCCACTGGTCTAATTTCCATTCCTTGTGTTCTTTAGCCCAAACAAGTCTCTTCTGCTTGTTGCCTGTCCTTAGCAGTGGTTTCCTAGCGGCTATTTTACCATGAAGGCCTGCTGCACAAAGTCTCCTCTTAACAGTTGTTCTAGAGATGAGAAGGTGTGTCCAAATGTTTGGTCTGTACTGTATGTGATGATGATTATGATGATGATAATGATATTGATGATGAACATGAAAGGAGAGGAAGAAGGGGAAAACAGAAAAAAGAAGATAGAAGGAAAAAGAAGAGGAAGAAATTCTTAAAATAAATTCAGGACATTTGACCAGTATACTACAATTTCCAGTAAACTACTAATTTTTATGTAGCCAAGATTTAATGTTTTTTTTTTCTAGGCTTAGCAGTAACTTCTAAAGTCACTATGTGACTGCAATTTAAAAAATCGTGACCGTTTGTAATGCGCAAACTGTCAAGATTCCCCTCTATTTCCAGCATGACTGAGTGATCACATAACCACAAGTAAGCAATTTGCATAGTTACAGTGTTATGCAGACTAGATTTTCATCCAATTCTCTCAATGGCACTATCAAGAATAGTGGATGAAAATCTAGACACACATGAATGCAGCTTTAGTATGTGAATCACATACTTGTGGTCACGTGGCCACCTACTTGCCCTGGAGATCGAAGGGAATCATGAAAGTAATTGCATTGCACAATGTTGTGATTTGGTAATCTCTAGTCATAGAGTGACTGCTGAAATTTCTGCATAGCATAGAAAACCCCTTTAAGCTTGATACATTTAACCCATCAGAGAGAAGTGGGTAAACATGGGGCCCACACAGTTCAACAATAGTTTTATTGGCATGTACATTTTTTACAATGTACTGAAAGTAAGAAATAGATCATTGACCAAGTAAATTATACTCATTTAGTAAATCCTCTGCCTCTCCAGCATCACCATGATGTTTGTCCTGCTAGCCTTTGTTAGTTAAAATGCAATCAGGGGCAGACTATCCATAGTGGAAATCCATGTGGCCATTCTGGGGCCAGAAAATCAAAGGGGGTCCAGCTTGGCACCAGCACCCTTCCCTTTCACCTGTCATCAACATTTCAGATTCAGCTTGTGCACGTGAATCTCAGTACTGACACTGGGCAGATCAGAACTATCAGTAATTGTGGGGCCATCCTCCTGATATGAGCTGGTAGGAACCATAATACTGAATTGGGGGTTGGTGAGGACCAAAATAACAAATGGGGAGCTGGTAGGGGAGATATTATTAAGGGGGGATAGGTGAGGAGGGCAATAACATCGAGTGGTGGAGACCATAATACTAAGATGTGGGCTGGTGGGGCTATAATACTGACTGGTTGGCTATCGGGGCCTTAAATACTGTGTGAGGGGCTATGGAGGCCATCATTAAAAGTGTGGCGTTGTGAGGGCCATTATATTGTGTGAGGGGCTGTAGGGACCATGATACTGAGTGGGAGGGCCCCCATATAAAGTTCATGATTGTGAAGGCACCCATACTGAGTGGAGGCCTCACAGTGGGTTGTGTGTTGTGGGGGTTCTCATTCTGTGTGGGGGGCTATGATACCCCCAATTCTATGTAAGGGTCTATGGAGGCCATCATACTGAGTGGGGAGTTGTGGGATCCATTATATTGCATGAGGAGCTGTGGAGGCTAATAATGTTGAGTGGAAGGCCCTTAGAGCCCTAAGTAGGGGGCTGTGCTGGGTCCCATACTAAGTGGAGGCTTCCAATCTGAGTGAGGAGCTGTTGGGTCTTCTATACTGAGTGGAGATTCCCATATCCCATACAGAGTGGGGGTTGTAGGGCCGCCATTCTGTGTGGCGGGCTGTGAGGAATCTTACTAGGTGCCCTCATATTGAGTGGGGAGCATTATACTGATAGATGCTACACTTTTCTTTTTTTTTGACGGGGGAGAAATTAGACCTTTTGCTGTGAGGCCCCCTGATTTCTGTGTACACCACTGCTTGTTGTGATTACCCAGAGGTTCCATTTTCGAACCAAACACAAACTTAAAATCAAGGTTCGGATGCTTTACGTGCAAACGTCACTCGTGCAAGCGACACTGTGGTGGGGTATACAGTCATGGCCAAAAGTTTTGAGAATGACACCAAAATTATATTTTCACATGATCTGTTGCCCTCTGGTTTTTAATTGTGTTTGTGTAATGTTTACATCACATACAGAAATATAATTGCAATCATATTATGAGTACCAAAAGGTTATATTGACAGTTAGAATGAGTTAATGCAGCAAGTCAATATTTGCAGTGTTGACCCTTCTTCTTCAGGACCTCTGCAATTCTCCCTGGCATGCTCTCAATCAACTTCTGGATCAAATCCTGACTGATAGCTGTCCATTCTTGCATAAGCAATGCTTGCATTTTGCCAGAATTTGTTGGTTTTTGTTTGTCCACCCGTCTCTTGATGATTGCCCACAAGTTCTCAATGGGATTAAGATCTGGGGAGTTTCCAGGCCATGGACCCAAAATCTCTGTGTTTTGTTCCATGAGCCATTTAGTGATCACCTTTGCTTTATGGCAAGGTGCTCCATCATGCTGGAAAAGGCATTGTTGGGTGCCAAACTGCTCTTGGACAGTTGGGAGCAGTTGCTCTTGGAGGACATTCTGGTACCATTCTTTATTCATGGCTGTGTTTTTAGGCAAGACTGTGAGTGAGCCGATTCCCTTGGCTGAGAAGCAACCCCACACATGAATCGTTTCAGGATGCTTAACAGTTGGCATGAGACAAGACTGGTGGTAGCGCTCACCTCTTCTTCTCCTAATAAGCTATTTTCCAGATGTCCCAAACAATCGAAAAGGGGATTCATCTGAGAAAATGATTTTACCCCAGTCCTCAGCAGTCCACTCCCTGTACCTTTTGCAGAATATCAGTCGGTCCCTGATGTTTTTTCTGGAGAGAAGTGGCTTCTTTGCTGCCCTCCTTGAAACCAGGCCTTGCTCAAGCAGTCTCCGCCTCACAGTGCGTGCAGAAGCACTCACACGAGCCTGCTGTCATTGCTGAGCTAGCTCGGCACTGCTGGTAGTCAGATCCCGCAGCTGAAACAGTTTTAAGATACGGTCCTGGCGTTTGCTAGTCCTTCTTGGGCGCCCTGGAGCCTTTTTGGCAACAATGGAAGCTCTCTCCTTGAAGTTCTTGATGATGCGATAGATTGTTGACTGAGGTGTAATCTTTGTAGCTGCGATACTCTTCCCTGTTAGGCCATTTTTGTGCAGCGCAATGATGGCCGCACGTGTTTCTTTAGAGATAACCATAGTTAACTGAAGAGAAACAATGATACCAAGCACCAGCCTCCTTTTAAAGTGTCCAGTGGTGTCATTCTTACTTAATCATGACTGATTGATCGCCAGCCCTGTCCTCATCAACACCCACACCTGTGTTAATGGAACAATCACTAAAACAATGTTAGCTGCTCCTTTTAAGGCAGCAATGCAATGATGTTGAAATGTGTTTTGGGGATTAAAGTTCATTTTCTTAGCCAATATTGACTTTGCAAGTAATTGCTGTTAAGCTGATCACTCTTTATGACATTCTGGAGTATATGCAAATTGCCATTAGAAAAACTTAAGCAGTAGACTTTGTAAAAATTAATATTTGTAGCATTCTCAAAACTTTTGGCCATGACTGTACTTGGAGCTACAAGGTACTGCATCCCCACCAGGATGCAGGGCCTACCCCCTAGGGACCCGGAAAACCAGTGCCGGTAACAACCAAACACTCCAGATAATCCCTGTTTTCCCCAATTATCCCCCATAGAATGATACCAGGCTAGGGTCGGACCAATGGATGGCCGCCTAGAGGTGGAGCCAATCCAGTCCACTAAACAACCAGGTGGGAGGGGCAGACAGTGGACAGTAGGAGAGACAGTAGTGTGTCAGTGACCGTGAAAGAGAAAGGAAGGACTGTCAAGAGTGTAACAGTGACCTGAGGGCCCAGGCGGTTAGTTGCCGGTGGAGTACAGGGGAGTACCCCCGGAACTATGCACTAACGGGGTACAGAATCCTAGCTCAGTGAGGGACCATCATGGACCTCACTGACCTTGAAGTTCGGGACACAGTAGCAACGGGAGAACCGGGGACAGGACCAGAGACTCCAACCCCACAAAGTTCACGCTACCGTCATACGGACTGCTGTAAAACACAACAAGGAGGGGACCCCCAGCCGCTCGAAGCCACAGGGACTCACCAACTAAAGACAGGTGCAGGTGAAAGAAGCCACCAGGTCACTAAACCAGCACTGGAACAAAGGGGACCTGCGGTTAAGACCAGCCAGCCTCGGGTAACCAGTTACCAGCTTACTGTGAGTAAAGGATCCAGTTACACTGCAACCCCTTGTGTGGCCTACCTTCTTTCCACACCTGTCTATCTCACCTATCCTCTGGGATCTGGCCCTACTTGCAGAGGGCCTAACATCCAGGCTGCCACTAACTCCAGCCCCAGTAGTGAAAACTGTGCAGTGGCGGCTCCATCTACATAGCCGCAAACTGCAAGTGGCGTCACGTGTGAACTTTATTCAACAGTCCCCTGTAAATATCCCCCTTTTCAAAAAGAACCCAGGGCATGGAACCGGGCAACGGCCACAAAAGTGATATTCCTCAGTTATACAACGCCCGGGACAGAGTACCCCATAACCTTGGGAAACACAGCTTATTCTGTGAACAGGATTGAACTGGACCCGGTTATACCGGGTGACAAGTGCCTTTATAGACTGTGTTTTATGAACTGTGTTTTGCTGCTTGAAAAACAGCCACCATTTTGGTGGAAAAACGTAACCGTGCATACAGCAGTAAGAAAGGCGCGAAAAGACAGCTCTGCCCCTTGGGAGTGTCCAGTATGTAAAACGAAACTGAAAGCAGGGAGCCCAGAAGCCCTGCCACAGAATGCCTCCAGGACTGTATCCAGCAGCACTATGTCTGCCCCAGGGGATCGTGCCAGTGAACCGGATCACCCAGAGACCTGGACCTGGAGAGCCTAGAGGTGGAGGTCCAGCGACTGTGCTGGACTCTACATGCGCAGCAACTCTAGCTCATCGAGGAATGGCAAGCAGAGATGATGGGAGTAGTGGCGACCATGCAGGTCCATGAGACGCAGGCGTCGCTTGTCCAGGCCGCACCAACCCGGCTGCAGGAGTCCAACCTCGACCAGGCCGTATCACCACCAGATCCCATAAGACCAGAAGCGGTCACATCAACTTCTCCGGAGGAAAAAGGACCAGGTGGCACAGATATCCCTGGCCAGATCAGAGCCGGCTGCATCACCTTCTCTGCTGGAGAAGGATCAAACTGCCCCGCCTCCTGACCCAGCAGTGACAGACCAGGCTGCATCGACTTCAGCACTTCCAGTTGCCCAGAAAAATTAAAGTCATGCATGTTGCATAAGTGTTTTTGTTTTGCAGGTTGCAATTGGACTTGAATACCAGAGTGTTGAAATATTGAAATGCTGATATTGGCTACCAAAAGGGAAGAGTTTTCACAGTTATTAAGCATATGAAAAATTTTCCGGTATGAACTGAGTTTTTGTATTTGCAGCCCGGGAGTGCTGCTGTTTGCTGTTGGGGAATGTAGCACCCCTGAAGCTCTGTCGCTACAGGGTACTGCAACTGAGTTAAGGAGCAGTATCTATCTGGGGTACGTGACAGGTAGATTGCCGATGCTCACACCAGACACACACATTTCACATGCAGTTACGTGCCTTCCACACAGGGGTAAGTGGACTGGGGTGGGCAGGGAGAGTCAGCCATCCAGTAGCATGGGACTTCCCGGTCACCAGGACAACCACTGGGGGGCGGGTGCCACATGGGGTATAAGAGGAGGTAGTGAGCTTTGCTGGAGAGGAGACCCTGAGACCAGACTGGGTGCCGGAGAGCACCAGTGCTGGTGGGATAAGACACAGCTCATCTTTCTGCTGCGGAGCCTGGGGCTTGTGAGCAGGAGCTCAGCCCAGGTTCCTTCTGCCAGTCGCTTGATAGCAAGGACAAATAGGACATTTACACTGACACCGGTAATCACCTGAAACTTGCACCGGATAACCAGAGACTTACCAGCAGTGATCCAGGACACTCTTGGGCAATCTCCTAACCAGTGAGTAAACACCTGAATCGGAGCTCTTGCCTCGTTTCCATTATTTACCGGTGACCCCATCCCGCGCTCTGGCACCCACAGCCCACTACCAGCCAGCCGACCACCCACCCGGAGCAACCACTCCACCTGTGGGGATTGACTCCATCTTGGCTGCAGTCAACATCGACCCCTGGTGAGAAGAACCCTACAGCGGCGGCCCCCTACCTGGCCGCACACCACAGGTGGCATCATGTTATAAACCTTCATTTAAATTACCATGTAAATATATCCCCTTTTTCAAAAAGCACCCAGGGGACGGAACTGGGCAACGGCCACCAAAGTGACATTCCTCAGTTAAACACCACCCGGGACAGAGTAGCCCATAACCGTGGGCGACACATGTGCAACCCAAAAAAATTGTTTGATGACTTCCGGGGTTTGAGGTTCGGATGCTTTACGTGCAAACTTCACTCGCACGAGCAATGCTGTGCTCAAGTACGTTTGGTGCTCAGCCCTGTGCGAGTCGCTTGCACTGTTTGAACGGCGCACACTGGGGGTCAAATCAGCATGATTACTTGTAGTTTGCAACCCACAAAATTGTTTGAAAAAGCCCACCCACACTTCCCTGGAAGTCATCTGCTTACGGCTGGTTGTTTGTGGATGGAGACTCAAACTGCCAATCAGGTCGGGTAAGGCTGGAGCCAGTGGAGGCTCAACTCCTTGGCTGCCGGCGAACCGAATCTCCACGGAACCGCTCATCTCTAGTTGTGATGTTATTGTAATTACTCTGAGATAACCACTACAATTGGCCTGAGTGGTGGTAGAAACATGGTTAGTATGTGACTATTGTGACAAGTGAATGACTGCAGTGGTCACATGATCATTAAATTTAATTCTGCAGACTAATGAAGCAAAGGCGTCGTAGCAGAGGGTTAAATTTAGCATGCAAGATTTTTGTTTTTAAAATATTTCCTGCTTTCTAGCAAGTTTTGTGGGGGGGGGGTTATATTGGAAATACTTTTTAAATCAACCTGCAGTCTCCCACATTCTATTAGATTTACTGAGCTTGCAGTTTTATTAAGCTAGTATATACTAGCAGATTGTTAGACACAAATAATGAACATCTTCTATGATGGGCTGTTGGCGAGCGATGGGCCCAACAACTGTTCTTGCGCAGGGAAGAAGTGGGAGATGCATGAAAAAATGAATACATTTAATTATCCAATTTAACAATTTGTCTATAATAAATAGTCATAGAAAAATAAAACCAGTACATTAAAATGGGGAAAGGCAAGATTAGAAAAATGTAGCGTATAGCTTAATGTGTTAAAGAATAAGCAGGGAGGAAATACCCAATTTTATTATTGAATCAAGTTCAGTTTTATACCAGAAGATGGCAGTAAAGAAGCATTGCTGAAATAGTAAAATACACGTGCGTTGACGCTTTATACTTTTTCTAACTATATTTAACATGGTTAGCTTTGAAAAGGAATAAAATAGATGATACTTAAATCAGACATTTCACCTACACACATGCTACTGTACAACCAGACCCATTACGGTTAGTACTATAATGCTAATGTTTAATAGAAAGCAATAAAATGTCCTTAAAGAACCCAGACGTACCCAATTCTCTGTTGTTCCAGTGTATCTACTTTCTCAGCTCTTCTAATGACTTGAATGATTGACTCTATCTCATTTTGGTCAAGAGACTGATTCTTCCTCTGCTTGTCTGTTTGGTAGGTGTGCACTGACCAGCCTGTCTGTAGCCTAAAAATGTAGGTTAGAGTTTATTATCAGCATTGTAATAATGATTTTACTAAAATAGTAGTTTAACAGATCATATACAAATATATAGTGAAATGGTGAACAGAAGTCAAGACATTGAAAGCAAGTGACATAGAAAAAAATAAATCTATCATGACATTTATGCAGTCCCCTTTTGAACCAATTGCAGAAAAAAATTGCAAAGATGCAATCAGCAAGGGCATTCAGCAAAACAATAATTACAGAGTGCTGCCAACACAGAGTGACGGAGAAAGCTGTCAGTCAGTTTCAGGAAGGTAGGGAAAATTTGCATCTCGTGAGTACATCAGACACCTCACTCACAATGCAGACAGAATGTTATAACTATTAAAGAGGTTATTCAAATTGCGACAATTAAAAAAAGCCTCCACAAATGATATAAAAACAACAAAATACAACATGGTTCAACATCAATGCTTAGGCAGTCTTCCAGGTTTTTGTTTACAGATGAACAGTTTGTGACCAATCAGAATGCTCTCACACCACCATGCCTCGACTGCGGAGTCAATAGAACAGAATGTGATGGTTTATGGTCATAAGCTGGAAGGGGTATTATTTATTTTGTTGCTTTATAACTTTTTCTTATGTAAGTCATGCTAAATACAGGGGAAAACTGTAATGCAATCAGCATGTCTGAACCTACTGAAGGTCTCCGTTCTAAAGAAAAAAAAGTAGTTGAAAAGACATATCACTTCAAACAGTATTTGATAAGATTTGTGCTAAGGCAGATCCGGAGGCCATTGTAACACTTCTGATTGTCATAGCAACCCAATAGAAGGAATGCCGTTGTGGCTATTTTTGCTATACTTTACTACTGAGAACAGAACTAGTTATGGTATTCGCAGTTGCAGTGAGAGCTCAGCTGTGCATTACACCTCATTCCCACTTCAGGTAGAACAGACATAATTGGTGCCAGCACCATTCCTGGGATGTAGGGCATACAGCTGTTGCTTATCTAGGGGGAGCAAGCGAATCACTTGCCCAGGGTGCAGCCAGCAGGAGGGTGCAGTCGGGCCACCTTAGGTGTTGCCCAAGCAGCTGCATTTTGCGCCCCCCCCCCCCTCAAGTGGGCTTCTGACATTCTCTGGGAAAGATGTCAATATCACAACCGCATCAGAAAAGGTGTAAACCGCTGGCTCATTGAAGTCAATTGTACGTATCGCGATTCTTCCTATCAGTGTGTCTGGAATTGCAGCTGTATATTGCTCAGGCCAAAAGACTACTACTACTCCAGCAGGATATATATAGTGTAGGGACCTACAAGCATGAGGTTCCCGTGACGAGGGTTGTAGGCTTACGTCTTATGGCCATAACGCTAACAAAAAACCTCAAAAACTTTTTTGTACAGGATACAGCCAGGCCCCTTTTTGTTAGGCCTTGCTATCAGAGTTTCTGTCCCTACGTAGCGCGCAGTGGGGGTACGGCTTGGCAGCCCGCCTGATCTAATAGTATGGGCGTCACCTAATAGGCTGCGGGTTTGTGACTGTGCGTCTGCTAGTGTGAACAGTGCTCTATGCAAGCCACCAGTGTGCAGTTTTACCATCCAGCCATCACCTCCTCCATATTTGGAAGTGAGTGTGAATGGCTCCACCTGCACCTGTGTTGCCTCCACCTAGTGGGGGTTTAGCTGTATCCTGCTGGAGTAGTAGTAGTCTTTTGGCCTGAGCAATATACAGCTGCAATTCCATCTTGCTGTAAGTAATGATATTTGCTTTTTTGCTTTTTTATATCAGTGTGTCTGGACACAATGAGTGACAGTTCAGCCATCCAATCTTGAGCACGGGCGTGCTGAGCTGTTAGTATGGTGACAGACAACTCAGCCACCCAGTTAAGGCTGGGGCGTGTGACCTCCATGTATCTCCAGCTTGTAGGGATTACCTTGCTATTTAGCTGCCCCTCTGTGTTCAATTATTGCCAGCTCGACGGTGTCTGCATGCCTTTTTTCCCTGTGCTTTATCTGATCTACTATGTACCGAATCTGACGAACCACTTGCCTAGCCCCTTTGTCTTGATCTGCTACCCTCCAGGTATTTTAACCTCGGACCCACCGTGACTTGACTACGCTTTTGTCACACTCTTTGATTATGGCTAGCCTTCCTGGTATCTGACCCCTTAACGACGCAGCCTCATGGCTAGCTCACATCTTTCAGGTACAAGTACAAATGAAGCTCTGACCACCGGCACTTACGGGTCAGGGCAATGTCAGCAGCACTATATCAGGTAATACAATTATGTTGCTGACATCACTCTCCTGCATCACATAGGATGGTCACTGTCACTGGAATTTTGTAGGGGAACTGTATGAGAGGGGCAGGAGACGTTTGAAGAGATAGTGTAAGTAGGGAGAAATATGTGGGTACACAATATGGGGAGTGGGGGGTATTTTAGAAGACCACATAGGAAGCGGGGGTGGAGATGTGTGAGGAGAAAATATGGGGAGGGGATGGAAAAACGTGTGAAGAAACAGTATGGAGAGAGGGTGGAGAAATGTGTGAGGAGACAATATGGGGAGGATGGGGGAATATGTATGAAGGGACAATATAAAAGGCAAAAGTTGGGTCAGTAAGGTGGAGCGTGAGGGATCAGTCGGTTTAGAAATGTGTGAATTGATAGTATGGGAGGTGAACAGTGGCTGTGAAAATTCATCATGGTGTCTGGACAAGATGAAGGAGAAAAGAAAAAGAAGGACTCCAATCAGCAAAGATTTTATCCATGATGTTTGGATGTTGATTTGCAATGCTGCCGAAGTCTCATAGTACTGTGGTGCCTTTACAGTCTGCAGTCTGATGATGGCTGAAAACAACTTCCAGTATCACTCTACGATTGTTAACCCCTTCAGCCCCAGGGCGTTTTCCATTTTTGTTTTTTGCTTCCCTTCTTCCGAGAGCCGTAACTTTGTTATTTTTCTGTCAAACTTGCTATATGACGGCTTGTTTTTTGCGAGACAAGTTGTACTTTTAAATGAAACCATTAGTTTTACCATATAGTGTACTGGAAAACAGCAAAAAAATTCCAAGTGTGGAAACACTGCAAAAGAAAGTGTGATTGAACAATAGTTTTTGGGATATTTTATTCACCATGTTCACTATATGGTAAAACTGATGTGTCGTTGTGATGCCTGAGGTTGATGCGGCGAGTTTGCAGACACCAAACATGTAGAGGTCTACTTGTATCTAAGAGGTTAAAAAGAATTCACATGTTTGTCCAATAAAAGTGGCACACGTTTTGCGCCATTTTCCGAAACCCGTAGCGTTCTCATTTTTCAGGATCTGTGTGTGAGTGATGGCTTATTTTTGCATCCTGAGCTGACGTTTCTAATGGTACCATGTTTGCGCAGATGCTACGTTTTGATCGCCTGTTGCATTTTGCGCACGTCTTGCGTCGACAAAAAAACGAAATTTTGGCATTTGGAATTTTTTTACCGCTACGTCGTTTAATGATCAGATTAATTTTACATTTTGATAGATTGGGCATTTCTGAACGCGGCTATACCAAATATGTGGTAATTTTTTTATTTTTTTAACCCTTTAATTTTTAATTGGGCAAAAGTGGGGTGATTTGAACTTTTAGGTTTTTTTTTATTTTTTAAAACTTTTTTTTTTTACTTTTTTTTTTTTTTTTACTAGTTCCCCTAGGGGAGTATATGGATCAGCAATCTCATCGCTCTGCAATATCTGTAGATCTCAGCTACACAGCTCAGAACTGCTGATACGCTGCTTTACTCTCAATGCCAGAAGGATGCCAGCACTGAGAGAAAGTGACTCATGCTAGCTACAGGCGTCATCACATGACCCTGTGCTACCATGGCAACCACCAGAAGTCACGTGATCACGCACGTGACTTCGGGGGGGCGTCGATAAGTAAAAGTAATGGGCGCGCGCATATGCATCTCGCTGCCATATTTTGGCAGTGAGATTTAAGGGGTTAAAAGTTGCGAGTGGAAAACGATTCCACGCGTAACTTGCAGGCACACATGTCAGCTGTTGAAATCAGCTGATATGTGCGCGGATTGCCGCTGCCTGCCCACGGATATATCTGTCATGGGTCGTGAAGGGGTTAAGTGTATACTGGGAATTGTAAGTTCATGCAATACAAATTGTATATGGGGTCTTCCTACTTCTCTCAACAAAACAGGGGCTATAGTATTTCACTGAACATTGAAAGAATTTGGAAGGACAGCTAGTTGGCACACAACTAAGTGTGCAAATCGCATATGGACAGTCATATGATGATTACTCCCATCACTTATAGGTGTATAGGAAGGAGTGCCAAATTGATTTTTTGTCCCAACTGTCGGAAAACCTAGGACTGTGTCGGCACATAGTACTGTTCAAACGTTTGAAAACATCTGTTCACTCTATGGTTTCTCTGTTCTATTTGGAATGAACATATTGTAGATTCAGACTGATGGCAGCAAATCCATGATAAAACACACATAAAAATATGAAGTAAAAAACATGTGTGAAGCAGAAAATAATGTGTTAAAACTTAGATTTCTTAAAGTACCTCCTTTTTAGTTTAATAACAGATTTACTCAGCTCTGGCATTCTCTTAAGCAGATTCATCAGTCTTAAAGGAATTCCCATATGTGCTGAAAACATATTGGCTGCTTTGTCTTCATTCTGCAGTCTAACTCACCCCACAATCATCTTAATTTGATTGCAGTCTGGTGATTGTGGAGACCATGTCACATAACAGCACTTCAACTTTCTACCATGTGACGACCCGATAATCCAGGGGCATCACAGTAACATCAAGGGGTTAGTGTACCTGGATTAAATACTAGAGGGGTGCAGCCTCCGTACATTATGCTCCCGTACAACACTATAATCCTGGGTGTAGTAGCAGCGTGACGCTTCCTTGTGAAAGCCTCTTCATGATGTTGAACATGTGGTCTCGTCAGATTTGAAGAATGGCGTTTAGTGATCCATTTTCTATTGCAATTGAAATTAAGCATTACATACAGAGCCTAAATCATCAGACAGTTTCTACACAAATCATCAAAAGACATTTGCACAACCATGGGCTATGAGCCAGTTATTCAGTTATAAGTGTACCATCTCACGCTACCAGGGCCGGATTATAGGCGGGGCAGGCGGGGCTTCAGCCCCGGGGCCCCCACCAAAAGAGCTTCCAAGGGGGCCCCCACCACCAGGGCCATACTTGCCACCCGTCAGCAATTTTTTTTTTCTTTTCTTCACACCCGCTCCCCCTCCGTTAAGACAGTCTAAATCAGCTGTGTTTTCGGGGGGGGGGGGCACCTACATTTATTTGTATCTGCGTCTCTAAGACGCAAAAACAAGCTGCGGGCACAGGACGCTGATTGACCTCGGAAGTACCATCGTTTGTACTTCCGGGGTCAGAGGTGTGCCTGCTCCCTGCTCTGCTGCGGCGTCCAATGCTGCGGACGTCACAGCAGGACGCCGCGGACGTCACAGCAGGACGCCGCCGCGGAGAAGACCCACGCGCGCGGCCGGCTGGCCGGCCGCGGAGGAGAGGACCCACGCGGGCGGCCGGCTGGCTGGCCGGCCGCGGAGGAGAGGACCCACGCGGGCGGCCGGCTGGCTGGCCGGCCGCGGAGGAGAGGACCCACGCGGGCGGCCGGCTGGCTGGCCGGCCGCGGAGGAGAGGACCCACGCGGGCGGCCGGCTGGCTGGCCGGCGGCGGAGGAGAGGACCCACGCGCGCGGCCGGCGGCGGAGGAGAGGACCCACGCGCGCGGCCGGCCGCGGAGAAGACCCACGCCGCGGCCAGGAGAGGAGACTAACCGGAGCAGGAGAATGGCCGCGGCACCGGAACAGCAGCAGGACGATGGCGGCCTATACCGGAGCAGCAGGAGGATGGCATCAGAGCAGGTAGGGACAGAGCTGAAGAAAGATGTGTGGTGTGATGCAGAGCTGTGTGGTGTGATGCAGAGCTGTGTGGTGTGATGCAGAGCTGTGTGGTGTGATGCAGAGCTGTGTGGTGTGATGCAGAGCTGTGTGGTGTGATGCAGAGCTGTGTGGTGTGATGCAGAGCTGTGTGTGTGATGCAGAGCTGTGTGTGTGAAGCAGAGCTGTGTGTGTGAGTGTGTGTGTGTGAAAGAGAGCTGTGTGTGTGTGAAGCAGAGCTGTGTGTGAAGCAGAGCTGAAGAAATATGTGTGGTGTGAAGCAGAGCTGTGTGTGTGTGTGTGTGTCTGTGTGTGAAGCAGAGCTGTGAGTGTGTGTGAAAGAGAGCTGTGTGTGTGTGAAGCAGAGCTGTGTGTGAAGCAGAGCTGAAGAAATGTGTGGTGTGAAGCAGAGCTGTGTGTGTGTCTGTGTGTGAAGCAGAGCTGTGTGTGTGAGTGTGTGTGTGAAAGAGAGCTGTGTGTGTGTGTGAAGCAGAGCTGTGTGTGAAGCAGAGCTGAAGAAATATGTGGTGTGAAGCAGAGCTGTGTGTGTGTGTCTGTGTGTGAAGCAGAGCTGTGAGTGTGTGTGTGAAAGAGAGCTGTGTGTGTGTGAAGCAGAGCTGTGTGTGAAGCAGAGCTGAAGAAATGTGTGGTGTGAAGCAGAGCTGTGTGAGAGTGTGTGTGAAAGAGAGCTGTGTGTGTGTGTGAAGCAGAGCTGAAGAAATGTGTGGTGTGAAGCAGAGCTGTGTGTGTGTCTGTGTGTGAAGCAGAGCTGTGTGTGTGTGTGTGAAAGAGAGCTGTGTGTGTGTGTGTGAAGCAGAGCTGTGTGTGAAGCAGAGCTGAAGAAATGTGTGGTGTGAAGCAGAGCTGTGTGTGTGTGTCTGTGTGTGAAGCAGAGCTGTGTGTGAGTGTGTGTGAAAGAGAGCTGTGTGTGTGTGAAGCAGAGCTGAAGAAATGTGTGGTGTGAAGCAGAGCTGTGTGTGTGTCTGTGTGTGAAGCAGAGCTGTGTGTGTGTCTGTGTGTGAAGCAGAGCTGTGTGTGTGTGAGAGAAGCAGAGCTGAAGAAAGATGTGTGGTGTGAAGCAGAGCTGTGTGTGTGTGAGAGAAGCAGAGCTGAAGAAAGATGTGTGGTGTGAAGCAGAGCTGTGTGTGTGTGAGAGAAGCAGAGCTGAAGAAAGATGTGTGGTGTGAAGCAGAGCTGTGTGTGTGTGAGAGAAGCAGAGCTGAAGAAAGATGTGTGGTGTGAAGCAGAGCTGTGTGTGTGTGTGTGTGTGTGTGTGAAGCAGAGCTGAAGAAAGATGTGTGGTGTGAAGCAGAGCTGTGTGTGTGTGAAGCAGAGCTGAAGAAAGATGTGTGGTGTGAAGCAGAGCTGTGTGTGAAGCAGAGCTGAAGAAAGATGTGTGGTGTGAAGCAGAGCTATGTGTGAAGCAGAGCTGAAGAAAGATTTGTGGTGTGAAGCAGAGCTGTGTGTGTGTGTGAAGCAGAGCTGTGTGTGTGTGTCTGTGTGTGAAGCAGAGCTGTGTGTGAGTGTGTGTGAAAGAGAGCTGTGTGTGTGTGAAGCAGAGCTGAAGAAATGTGTGGTGTGAAGCAGAGCTGTGTGTGTGTCTGTGTGTGAAGCAGAGCTGTGTGTGTGTCTGTGTGTGAAGCAGAGCTGTGTGTGTGTGAGAGAAGCAGAGCTGAAGAAAGATGTGTGGTGTGAAGCAGAGCTGTGTGTGTGTGAGAGAAGCAGAGCTGAAGAAAGATGTGTGGTGTGAAGCAGAGCTGTGTGTGTGTGAGAGAAGCAGAGCTGAAGAAAGATGTGTGGTGTGAAGCAGAGCTGTGTGTGTGTGAGAGAAGCAGAGCTGAAGAAAGATGTGTGGTGTGAAGCAGAGCTGTGTGTGTGTGTGTGAAGCAGAGCTGAAGAAAGATGTGTGGTGTGAAGCAGAGCTGTGTGTGAAGCAGAGCTGAAGAAAGATTTGTGGTGTGAAGCAGAGCTGTGTGTGTGTGTGTGAAGCAGAGCTGTGTGTGTGTGTGTGAAGCAGAGCTGAAGAAAGATGTGTGGTGTGAAGCAGAGCTGTGTGTGAAGCAGAGCTGAAGAAAGATTTGTGGTGTGAAGCAGAGCTGTGTGTGTGTGTGTGTGAAGCAGAGCTGTGTGTGTGTGTGAAGCAGAGCTGAAGAAAGATGTGTGGTGTGAAGCAGAGCTGTGTGTGTGAAGCAGAGCTGTGTGTTTGAAGCAGAGCTGTGTGTGTGTATATATGAATCAGAGCAGTCTATGCGGCACCCCAGAACTATATGGGTCCCCCAGAGCGCTAAGCCACCCATCCCAGTAATGTGTACGCCACCAGAGCGGTTTGCCACTCCAGTAACGTGTATGCCCCCCCCAGTAATGTCTATGCCCCCTGCCCCTCCTGTAATGTATTTATTGTAGGCCCCAGCCCCTCCTGTGATGTATATACATCAGTGCTGTGTCAGTGTGCATGGTGTGCAGTCATGTCTGTTATTGATGGCCATCATGCAACACAGCCATATGTCCTGGAGGAGCTGGAAACAAGCGGGAGAGGTGAGTGAGGCTGCTTGTGACTTCTCCATATTAACACCTGTAATGCGTCTGTGTCTGAATGTATGTCAGTGTATATGACTGTGCATATATTTGTCTGTTTAAATGTATTTTTGTGAATTTGTCTTCAAATATGTATATGTACGTATGCCTGTATGTGTATGTGTGTGTCTGTGTGTGGATGGGGCCCACTGAGACTCAACCGGGGACCACAAAAACCTGGAGCCGTCCCTGGCTGCCTTAACATTGGGATCAATTAAAAATATGTGAGTAAAGGCCGCTTTACACGCTGCGATATCGGTCCCGATATCGCTAGCGTGCGTACCCGCCCCCATCTGTTGCGCGACACGGGCAAATCGCTGCCCGTGCCGCACAACATCGCCCAGAGCCGTCACACATACTTACCTGTCCGGCGACGTCGCTGTGACCGGCGAACCGCCTCCTTTCTAAGGGGGCGGTCCATGCGGCGTCACAGCGAAGCCACTGAAGCGTCACTTAACCGCCGCCCAATAGCAGCGGAGGGGTGGAGATGAGCGGGATGTAACATCCCGCCCACCTCCTTCCTTCTGCATAGCGGCCGGGAGGATGGTAAGGGGAGCTTCCTCGTTCCTGCGGTGTCACACGGAGCGATGTGTGCTGCCACAGGAACGAGGAACAACTTCGTTACTACTGCAGCAACGATATTAGAGAATGGACCCCCATGTCGCCGATTAGCGATTTTGCACGTTATTGCAACGATGCAAAATCGCTTATCGGTGTCACACGAAACGGCATCGCTAATGCGGCCGAATGTGCGTCACGAATTCCGTGACCCCAACGACTCCGCATTAGCGCGATGTCGCAGCGTGTAAAGCCCCCTTTACTCTACTTTCTTTGTATAAGTGACGACTGTGAGTGATCCTGGACTGTATCTGTATTGTACTGTGTGTATAAGTGACGGCTGTGAGTGATCCTGGACTGTATCTGTATTGTACTGTGTGTATAAGTGACGGCTGTGAGTGATCCTGGACTGTATCTGTATTGTACTGTGTGTATAAGTGACGGCTGTGAGTTATCCTGGACTGTATCTGTATTGTAGTCCTGTAAATCTGAATATGGCAGATCAGGGTAAAGGTCCAGTCACACTAAGCAACTTACCAGCGATCCCAACAACGATGGGGATCGCTGGTAAGTTGCTAGGAGGTTGCTGGTGAGATGTCACACTGCGACGCTCCAGCGATCCCACCAGCAACCTGACCTGGCAGGGATCGCTGGAGCGTCGCTACACAAGTTGCTGGTGAGCTCACCAGCAACCAGTGACCAGCCCCCAGCGCCGCGTGGAAGATGCTGCGCTTGGTAACTAAGGTAAATATCGGGTAACCAACCCGATATTTACCTTGGTTACCAGCGCACGCAGCTACACGTGCAGAGAGCAGGAAGCAGCGCACACTGAGCGCTGGCTCCCTGCTCTCCTAGTTACAGCACACATCGGGTTAATTACCCGATGTGTGCTGCAGCTAAATGTGCACAGAGCAGGGAGCAGCGCACAATGCTTAGCGCTGGCTCCTTGCTCTCCTAGTTACAGCACACATCGGGTTAATTAACCCGATGTGTGCTGCAGCTACATGTGCACAGAGCAGGGAGCAGCGCACAATGCTTAGCGCTGGCTCCTTGCTCTCCTAGTTACAGCACACATCGGGTTAATTAACCCGATGTGTGCTGCAGCTACATGTGCACAGAGCAGGAGCCGGCACTGATAGTGAGAGCAGCGGAGGCTGGTATCAAAGGTAAATATCGGGTAACCAAGGACAGGGCTTCTTGGTTACCCGATGTTTACATTGGTTACCAGCCTCCGCAGAAGCCGGCTCCTGCTGCCTGCACATTTAGTTGTTGCTGTCTCGCTGTCACACACAGCGATCTGTGCTTCACAGCGGGACAGCAACAACTAAAAAATGGCCCAGGACATTCAGCAACAACCAACGACCTCACAGCAGGGGCCAGGTTGTTGCTGGATGTCCCACACAGCAACATCGCTAGCAACGTCACAAAAGTTGTTAGTTAGCAGCGATGTTGCTAGCGATGTTGCTTAGTGTGACGGGGCCTTAAGATACATGTTTATTGGATTTATATCTAAATGCTACAGTTCGTGCTCTACTGTTATGGCTAAAAATGTTAACGTTTATGGGGCCCCCACCAGATTTTCTGCCCAGGGGCCCCCACCAACCTTAATCCGGCCCTGCACGCTACTGCTCTCAGCTCAGATGACATCATGGTGCAAAGTAAGATTGCAATGAAGGCTGCAATGAAGGTCTATCCTATTCAGCGAAGCATCCCACTTTTATCTTGAATGCAGCGATTGCTGGAGAGAGATCACATGGGCAATATGAATAGAGGCCGCTATAAGGAACGTGCAAGTGTCCTAGGAGCTGCTTTTAACCAGACAATGTTAAGTCACATGTTGGTCATGATACTGTGAGTGATCTGAATGGCTTGCATGTGTTTTTATAACCTACCATGTTTCCAAACTCGTTTCCCATTATGCATATCTGGAATGTCATTAGTTGGCAATTGGAAAGGGAGTTGCCAGCAGTGGATCTCGATGATTTGTGTGACAAAGGGCATTCAGTGTGGCAAACCATTTCACAGATAACTATAAATAACAACTGATAATATTCTTACGTGTGTCAATCCATGTGTATATGCACATGACGCGCACACTCAATTTGAATCATTTGAGATGTTTTAAAAATTTTGTTTCCTTATTAAATCATTAACATGTCTATTGATCCTGGGATTAATGTACTTCCATGACTTTTCCTCCTTGGTATTGCGATTTCAATGCTCAGGAGAGGGGAATAAAAATTCTTGGTCTAATAGGTTATCAATGAAGGGGGAACATTGTGTTTATCTGGAGCTAAGGCCAAGCAGGATCTTACAATAGCACTTCATGAAGTGCCCTGGATTATACTTCCTACTATTGGTGTTTCTTTATGACTTTGCAATCTGTAGAAGGAGAGGAAAAATCTCAGAGGAGGCTGTGTGTCCACTGCAGAATTCAGTGAGTCCTAAAATGATATACACAAATACAAAAGAGAAAAAATAAAAAAAATACTTCTCCAGATCATCCAGAAACGTTAGAATCAGCAAGCGTTTTATGGTCAATCTCAAAAGAGTATCCCTTCTCCCATTGCATTTGAGTAACCCCCATACTACTGCATATAAACTCGGTGGCCCCAAACTACCAAGTTAGATCAGGTGTAACACTAGATTTGCTCCGAAAAGAAATTAATGCAAATTGCTCAACATTTTCTTTTGCTATTGAGGCATTGGTAGAACAGCAGAGATCATACATCTTACACTTGCTAGTGTGACGCCCCTGACTCTATCAGGGTGTCACAGGGAACTGCACCCCTTTCTCTTATGGTGCAGAACTCACCCTCCATGGTTCTGGGATCCTAACTATTGGTATTGCTTCCATCAGCAGTCAAATCCTAACCACACCTCACGCCACACCCTGTCAGGCACACCAGTAAGTGGTCTAGCTGGAACAGGGCCAGCCGCCTAGGGGTCAGGAAGACTGGTGGGAGGAAGGAAGTCAGTTTAGACGCAGCTCTCAAAGTGAGAGGAAGCCAGATCAGTAGTAGCCCTCAGAGAGTGAGGACCTGAGGGAGTTGGAGCTCCCTGTGTAACCTTGGTTGGGTCGCAGATGGTGGTCTGGGACCTAAGGAGTCGGAGACCCGGTTGCAGGGTATTGGAGAAGGGTGCCCAGACTTAGTTTTGGAGAATGGTTGGCACCGGAAAGTCCAGTAACTGGACCGGTACCGAGCACAGCGGGATACAGGACCCTAGATCAGTGAGTAGCTTCACGCAACCTAGTAATTCACCTGTGGAGGATAGTCTCTTTATGAACTTTCCCCAAGAGCTCAGAGATTGAAGGCACCAACAAAATGAGGGGAATAGGGCTTTCCAGCTTATGCAGCTTGCAAAGATCCCAAGCGTCAGCCATCGAGACCACAGCTCCACTATTTAAATATGGGGAGCGGGACCCCGACCGCTTCAGGCCGAGGGGTCACTCAGAACATCTATATACATGTGCATGGAGGAAGGCTCCGGACCACTAAGCAATACCAGCGGGAACAGATTCCCGGACAAGCTCCCAAGAGTGGCAGCGGCACCCAGAGACTTGGTTTACTCCTGTGTCAGAGTCTGCTTAATAGTTGCACCAACATCCACATAGCCTGAGTGAGTACACTGCTTCCCCTGCGTCCTGCCTGCCCGCATAGCCTGCACAGCACTATCAGTACCTAAATCTCCAGAGTCCCGGGGTCGCCCCTAAATGTGGAGGGAACTCCATCTGGCTGCCCCACTACATCTCCCCCGGGTACTCCCCTTACCGCGAACCACGGGTGGCATCACGAACACTTATCCCCTGTAAATAACCCCCTTACATTTTCGAGTTGCCGCAATCCCCCAGGTCTGGAGACCCTCGACCCAAGGCAACCACTGATCCGAGCAGTCCGACTGCTGCAGGGGCAGCACACTAGTGCCTCATAGAGCCAAGCAGTTACTGTACTAACTACTATGTAGTTGATCCCTTTCCCTTCTGAAGTTTTGTTGCTGAAATCTAGTGTCTTATTATTTGTGTGGATCTCCATTCTTTTACCCTTGTGGCTAGTTTAGATATGGATTATAGACTGATTCATTACCACTAAGGGAGTAATTCATGTAAGAGCTTATTTGTCTTATCCTATGCAATATGTTGTACATTTTCCAAATTTATTTTTGCAGTGCCATCACCATTATTAACCTTTTAAAAATAAATTTACTCATAGACTGTGAGCCCTCCAAGGCAGGGTCATCTCTCCTCCTGTATCAGTCTGTGTCTTGTATTGTTCATGATTATTCTACTTGTCCATAATATGTGTACCCCTTTTCATATGTACAGCACCATGAAATAAATAGTGCTATAATAATAATAATTTACCAAGATGTTCTTTTGCATTCACCAACCATCATGCAGTCTTACAGAGCTCCAAGCAAATCTTGAGTGGAGGCACTCAGTGAAGTGACCCTTGCTATAGAAGATTGACCGTTCTGACCAATGGAAGAATCATACCACTGGTCTAAACTGTGCTCTCTCCAAGGCTACCGGCAGCTTTGCCTTTGCAGAATGAGAGAAGCACCGGAAGACTGAAGCTGGCCAGATCAAATTATCCGGCCAGCTTTTGATCAGAGTGAGCAGGTTAGTTTGTATGACACAGTACTTGCCTAGGTAACCAGCCAGGCTCAGACTGTAGGGTGGAGGGTAGGAATTTCAGTGCCCCATACTGGCAACATTTTTGGGCCCCCTTGAGACTCCGCCCAGGCTCTACCCCAGCTCCGCCTCCACCCCTCAATCTTTCAACACTCTCACCACCATTCTTTGAGAAATGTGTGTGTGTGTGTGTGTGTGTGTGTGTGTGTACTTATATATATACACACACACAGTCATGGCCAAAAGTGTTAGCACTCTTGAAGTTGTTCAAGAATATGAAGCATTTCCCTTAGAAAATTAATAATACACCCCCTACACCTCCCCTCTCCATAATATAACCTCTACACCGCCCCTCTCCATAATATCTCTCCCACACTGCCCCTATGTATAATATTCCCCCACACACACTACCCCTCAGTGTACCCCCACACGATGCCCTGTGTATAATATCCCCACACATTGCTCCTCTGTATACTATCTCACACACACACACACACACACACACACACACACACACTGCCCCATCTATATATATATCCCTCCACCCACACTGCCCCTCAGTAGAATATACCCACACAAATCCCGTGTATAATATTCACACACACTGTTCCTCTGTATAATATCCCCCACACACTGCTCCTCTGTTTATTATCCCCCAAACTGTTCTTCTACATAATATCCCACACACTGGACCTCAGTACAGCGGTACCTCGCTTAACGAGTAACCCACATAACGAGATTTTCGCTATACAAGCAAAGCTTTCTGTAAATTTGTAACCCGCTTTACGAGAAAGCTTTGCTGTACGAGCGAAATTCTCACCTCACACACTTCCGGTTTAGTCCATCCACCACACTCTGACCCGCACTTGCAGTCCACACAAGCACACACATGTACGCACAAACACACACAAACACACACGCATGCACGCACATACAGTATTATGCTCACCTTACCTTCCGTTCCACCGCCGGTCTCATGGATCTTGTAGTTTCACGGGTACATCACGACGTCCTCGCGGCGAACTACAAGACCCAGGAGGCCGGCGGTGGAACAGAAGGTAAGGTGAGCATATAACAGTGTACCTTACGTTTCATCGCCGGCCTCCTGGGTGCTGTAGAGCGCCGCTCCACTCCGTTCCACGCTGGGATTCTGCCTCCATAGCGACGAGGGAGGAACTTCCTGTCACCACTGCTGAATGGCAGAGCGCTGGCCAATCAGAGGCAAGCAGCTCTGCCTTGACGTCAGCGCTCTAGCAGGGAAGTTCCTGCCTCGTCGTTATGGAAACGCGATACACGGCCCGGCCCCGTACTGGTGAACAGCAAGTCCCAGGAGACCGGCGATGGAGCGGAATGTAAGGTGAGCATGTAGTATGTGCGTGTGCATGCGTGCATGTGTGTTTGTGTGAGTTTGTGTGTGTTTGTACATATTTGTGTGTGTTTGTGCATGTGTGGAATGACAGAATAGGGGACCAGGATGGGACATTTAACCCGTTGTGGAACGGATCGTCAGCACTGCAATGATTTCCTATGGGAAATCTTGCTTTGCAGAACGAGTACCTTGTTTAACAAGCACAGTCCCAGAACGGATTGTTCTCGTTAAGCAAGGTACCACTGTATATTATCCACCCACAGACACTGCTCTTCAGTATAATATCCCCCACACACTGTTTCTCTGTATAATATCCCCCACACACAATGCCTCTCTGCATAATATCCCCCCACACACTGCTCCTTTGTATAATATCCTACACACACACTGCTCCTCTGTACAATATCCCCCAATACACACTGCTCCTAAGTATATCTCCCACACACTGCTCCACTGTATAATATCCCCCACAAACTGCTCCTCTGTATAATATCACCCACACCCAATGCCCATCTGTATAATATCCCCCACACATAGTGCTCCCTGTATAATATCCTCCCACACACACTGCTCCTCTGTGTAAGTTCTCACCACACACACTGCTCCTCTGTGTAATATCTCCCCACACACACTGCTCCTCAGTATATTTCCCCACCCACACTGCTCCTCAGTATAATATCTCCCCACCCACACTGCTCTTCAGTATAATATCTTCCCACACACACTGCTCCTCAGTATATCCCAGCCACACACTGATCCTCTGTATAATATCCCCCACACACATACTGCTCCCCTATAGAATATGCCTCACACACTGCTCCTCTGTATAATATGCCCACACACTGCTCTTCTGCATAATATCCCCACACACACACACACTCACACTGCTCCTCTGTATAATATCCCCACAAGTACACTGCTCCTCTGTAAATCTCCACACACACACACTGCCCATCTGTATAATATCCCACACACACTGCTCCTCCGTCTAACATCCACCCACACACTCTGCCAATCTGTATACAATCATGCCACACACATTGCCTCTCTGTATAATATCCTCCTGGAATATATGTCCAAATCCTGGTATATATGTCTGCATACTGGACACTTCCTGGTATGGATGCCCCATCCTGATTTATTGTCCCCTTCCTAGCATAAATGTCCTCCTCTAGGTATACATGTCCCCATCCAGGGACCCTCCTGGTATATATGTCTCCCTCCCAGTTTATTTGTCCTTATCCTGGTATATATGTCCCATCCTGGGCACCTCCTAGTATGTATATTCCACTCCTGGGAACATTCTGGTATATATGTCCCCATCCTGGTTTCTGTCCCCTTACTGGTATACATGTCCTCCTTCTGGTATATGTGGCGCCCCTTACCTGGTCAGGCACCACTGAGTGCTGCACCCATGCTGGGGGCAGTACAACACAGGTAAACCAGAAGGCTGACCGAGGTGTGAATACACAGGCGCATAGTAATCAGGTCTCCCACATGGACCTTTGAGTGGACCCCTGGGGAATCCAGGAGGGGGCGTGGCTTCCATCTCCCCTCAAGGGGTGTGGTAGAGAGCCTGGTTGCTAAGTTGCGTAGGCAGGCACAGTGGGGAGGGAGTAGTGAGCCAGTTAGTGAGTGCAGCTCAGGGAGAGCAGACGCATGCAGCAGACCCTGGAGTCTGGCACAATCTGACAGCGTACATGCAGTGGCTACCGACGGGGGAGAACAGTCACCTGGGGGTGCCACCCGAAAACCACACAAGGCTGGAGGCAAGCAGTGGCTGAGTAAGGGGACTGCCAGGGAGGTACCAGGCCCGTAAGGGTAACAGGTCCCAGTGCAGAGATTCATTCAGTTTTCTCCTGCCAAACCTTCCAGAGGGGGCACTTCAGACCCCCACCACAACACCACAGAGTCCGCAGCCATGTAGCAACTAGAGGGCCCATAGCTCACAAGAGGCAAGCAGCCGGAGTGACCTGGTCCAGGCTACAAGCAAACGGGCCGAAAAGAGGGGAGAACAGGCAGCAGCAACTTCCCTGGGTGACCCCCGTAGGGACTTCAAGTCGGGGTCACTCCAAAAACATCAGGGCTAGAGAAGGCGAGTTGGTAGTCACCCTCAACAGTCAGCCTGAAGGTGCCTGGTTTCCTCTGGCTAATCCCAGCTACGCCTACCTTACCATCAACTGTCGGGGACTGTGCCTGAGTCATTCTGCGACCTGTGGTTCCACACACCTACACAGGGCCCTGGGGCATGCCTCACTCTCGGGAGGCCATTACATCTAGCTGCATCCAACATCAGCCCCAGGCGTCCCCTAACCTGCAGCAGTGGTCCCCTGACCGCAATACCGAGAGTGGCGTCACGAAAATCCAAAGAACCAACCTACCTGTGACCAGACCATCCCACGTGGAGTCCCTGAAGGTAATGCACCGCTACACCTGGGCTGGGGGCTCCACATATATATGTTCTCATCCTGGTTTATTTTTCTCCTTCCTAGCATATACTGTATATCCCCATCCTGGGCCTCTCCTGATGTATATATATCCTCCTCCTGGATACATTCTGGTATAGATGTCCCCATCCTGTTTTTTGTCTCTTTCCTGGTATACAGTACAGACCAAAAGTTTGGGCACCTTCTCATTCAAAGAGTTTTCTTTATTTTCATGACTCTGAAAATTTAAGATTCACATTGAAGGCATCGAAACTATGAATTAACACATGTGGAATGAAAAGTAGCCACCTTTTGCTTTGATTACTGTTTTGCACACTCTTGGCATTCTCTTGATGAGCTTCAAGAGGTTGTCACCGGAAATGGTTTTCACTTCACAGGTGTGCCCTGTCAGGTTTAAGAAGTGGGATTTCTTGCCTTATAAATGGGGTTGGGACCATCAGTTGTGTTGTGCAGAAGTCTGGTGGATACACAGCTGATAGTCCTACTGAATAGACTGTTAGAATTTGTATTATGGCAAGAAATAAGCATATAAGTAAATAAAAACGAGTGGCCATCAATACTTTAAGAAATGAAGGTCAGTCAGTCCGAAAAATTGGGAAAGCTTTGAAAGTGTCCCCAAGTGCAGTGGCAAAAACCATCAAATGCTACAAAAATACTGGCTCTCATGAGGACCACCCCAGGAAAAGAAGACCAAGAGTCACCTCTGCTGCAGAGGATACATTTATCCGAGTCACCAGCCTCAGAAATCGCAGGTTAACAGCAGCTCAGATTAGAGACCAGGTCAATGACACACAGAGTTCTAGCAGCAGACACATCTCTAGAGCAACTGTTAAAATGAGACTTTGTGCAGCAGGCCTTCATGGTAAAATTTCTGCTAATAAACCACTGCTAAGGACAGGCAACAAGCAGAAGAGACTTGTTTGGGCTAAAGAACACAAGGAATGGACATTAGACCAGTGGAAATCTGTGCTTTGGTCTGATGAGTCCAAATTTGAGATCTTTGGATCCAACCATCGTGTCTTTGTGTGACACAGAAAAGGTGAACGGATGGACTCTACATGCCTAGTTCCCACCATGAAACATGGAGGAGGAGATATGATGGTGTGGGGGTGCTTTGCTGGTGACACTCTTGGGAATTTATTCAAAATTGAAGGCATACTGAACCTGCATGGCTACCCCAGCATCTTGCAGCGGCATGCTATTCCATCCGGTTTGCGTTTAGTTGAACCATCATATATTTTTCAACAGGACAATGACCCCAATCACACCTCCAGGCTGTGTAAGATCTATTTGAGTAAGAAGGCGAGTGATGGGGTGCTAAGCCTGATGACCTGACCTCCACAGTCACCAGACCTGAACAAAATCGAGATGGTTTGGTGCGAGCTAGACCGCAGAGTGAAGGCAAAAGGGCCAACAAGTGCTAAGTATCTCTGAGAACTCCTTCAAGACTGTTGGAAGACCATTTCCGGTGACTACCTCTTGAAACTCATCAAGAGAATGCCAAGAGTGTGCAAAGCAGTAATCAAAGCAAAAGGTGGCTACTTTGAAGAACCTAGAGTATAAGACATATTTTCAGTTGTTTCACACTTTTTTGTTAAGTATTTCATTCCACATGTGTTAATTCATAGTTTTAATGCCTTCAATGCAAATCTACAATTTTCAGAGTCATGAAAATAAAGAAAACTCTTTGAATGAAAAGGTGTGTCCAAACTTTTGGTCTGTACTGTATATCTCCTCCTTCTTATTTATATTTATTTATATATATATTTATTTATTTCTTATATATATATTTCCCCTTCCTGGGCCTCTCCTCGTATATTTGTCAGCAGGTGCCCCCACCACCCGGGGCTGCAGTCAGCAGGCGCCACCACCACCCGGGGCTGCAGTCAGCGGGCACCACCACCCGGGGCTGCAGTCAGCGGGCACTCCCACCACCAGGGGCTGCAGTCAACAGGTGCACCCACCACCCAGAGCTGCAGTCAACAGGCGCACCCACCACCTGGGGCTGCAGTCAGCGGGCGCCCCCCAGCACCCGAGGCTGGAGCCAGCGGCCCCCCACCACCAGGGGCTGGAGTCAGCGGACGCCGCCACCACACCGGGCTGCACTCAGCGGGTGCCCTCACCACCCGGGGTTGGAGTAAGCAGGACCCCCACCACCCAGGGCTGGAGTCAGCAGGACCCCCACCAAGCCCGGCGATCTTCAGCTCAGAGCGCCTACCTCTCCCCGCCGGATGCCACGCCCATGCCAGCGCCGTGTTGCCCGCAGCACAGTGATGATGTGCAGAGTGATGACCTCATCATGCTGGGCTGTGGGATGACGCATCGCCTCTGCTCTACTCACAGTGTCTCCCACCACATGGCTAATTTTCATGCGATGCCCTAGAAGGGCCTCGCATGCACCTTAGTAATGTGCAGTAGTGGCTGAAGCTACACCGCCGGGCCCCTCTGCTGTGGCTGTGACTGGGGCTCAGTGAAGATGGTGGGCCCGGCTGGCCAGGGGCTACATAAAGCTAAGTAATTAACCTGGGCTCGGCCGGGCCCCCCTCTCTTCACCAGGCCCGGTACACCAGTCATAGTTGTAATGCCCTCATGGCGGCCCTGATCCCACCATATCCCACTTATATCCATGTGTTCCGCCTCCCATGTCAGCAGCCGGGCTCCTTGGATCTGGATCTGCGGTGGCTCGAGGGGTGTCCGGACCCGGGAGTCGTGTGGCCACTCAAATGAAGGGGGTATTTACAGGAGATTGTGTTAGAGTTCGTGACGCCACCTGTGGTATGTGGTAATGTGGCGTACCACCGTTGCAGTTGGGAGTACCCAAGGGTGATGGAATGGGGCAGCAAGGTGTTAGAACCCTCCACGGGTAGGGGGGATGCCCCGGGACTCTGTGATGGTGTTCGGGGAGTGCCATGGGAAGTGAAGGTAGTCACTTTCGTACTCACTCAGTCCATAAAACTTAAATCCGACAACTGGATAAACCAAAGTTCTGGATACTACTGCTGCTGAGGGGAGCTCGTCCAGGTCCCGTCACCCAATGGTGCTGCCTCCTGGCACTTAGTTTGACTTCAACTTGATGGCCCGGTAGCATGGAACTAGCCGGGCCCTGCTCCCTACTATGGCTAAGTATGGGAGCTTGCTCTCAGGTCTCACGCTTGGGATTTTCTGAACCATTTTGGATTGGAAAGTCCTATCCCCCTCCTTGCGCTAATGCCCCGATTCTGGAGCGGGTGGTAAGATATCATAAAGGCTCCGTTCTCCTCAGGTGAATTGTCGGGTTGCCTGAAGCTACTCCCCGACCTAGAGTCCGTGTACCCAGTCGTGCCTTCGGTCCCGGACCGGTGATAGTGCTAGGCTGCCGGCTGTCTTCCTCGACAGGTCTGAGTATCTCGCCACAATCCCCTGTGACCGGAGTTCCGACTCCTCTAGGCCCAGACCACCGTCTGCAATCTATACAGATCTTTCAGGAGTCACCACTCCCGACTTCCTCTGAGCTCCTCATAGCTCGAGGGCTACTTCCCAACCTCTGTCCTTCACAGACTCTCTTCACTGACTACACTACTCACCTCCCCTCCCTGACCCTCCAGGTGGGGGACTCTATTCCCCTCAAGCCGTCCACTGGTGTGTCTGGTGGGTGTGGTGCAGGGTGTATCTAGGATTTGAATTGCTGTTGGAGGCAACACCATTTAGTTAGGGACCCAGAACCAAGAGGGAGGCAGAATATTGCATGGAAAGGCAGCTTGTGCAGTACCCTGTGACGACCTGATAGTCCAGGGGCGTCACATTAGTATAAGAAGATTATGTGTGAGGTAATATGATGTCGGTGGGGAGACGGATAGAGACAGAAAGAGACAGAGAGAGACAGACAGTCAAAGAGACAGAGGCAGACAGACACAGACAGACAAGGAAACACACAGGCAGACAGGGAAAGAGACAGACACAGAGATAGACAGAATAGAATAGAGAAACTTCGGCACACGTGAAAGAATAGAGGAAAATTTGCTTGAATTTAATGTCTTTATTTTGTGTAAAAAAAAGGGGTAACAAAAGAACGTCCCTCATACCACCGACGTTTCGGCGTGTAGCCTTTATCTGGGTGATAGGGATCTAGCAAAGACAATAACGATGAAGAGAAAACACTGAAAAATATGTTTCGTGTAGGACTGTACATCCTAGCCGATGTGTACTCTGGCTAGGAGTGCAGGGAGCCAGCGCTAAGCGGTGTGCGCTGGTAACCAAGGTAAATATCGGGTTGGTTATACATAGGAGAACCTTAGTTACCAAGCGCAGCATCGCTTCCACGCGTCGCTGCTGGCTGGGGGCTGGTCACTGGTTGCTGGTGACGCTCCAGCGATCCCTGCCAGGTCAGGTCGCTGGTGGAATCGCTGGAGCGTCGCTTAGTGTGACGGTACCTTTACAGTGACATAACAGAGCTTAGTGAGTGTTCACAGCACAGTAGTGTGATGATTACTATGCTGCTTTCTAAACACTTTGACAGCAGGGAGTGGTAATCAGCAGACTGATACTGTACTACTATCACAGGCTGCAAACAGCGCTCAGTGCCGCAGATATTCAACACATCCTGGACTTCTGCTCCCCACACCTCCTGTCACAATCACGCTCAACACTGAGTGGTGGCAATGAGATAGTGATAAAAAAAGGCACCCATCTCCTCCTGCAGCTGTAACCTTGAGAGCCCATGGGGTGTGTCTAGGTTACAAGTGGAGGCACCCGCAATGCAGGAGATGTAGTTGGACACTGACCACAGTGTCCTATGTATAGGCACTTCCATATTTTAGGTGTGTAAGAGTCATGCTCAGACACCCAATAGCAAATGGCAGTCCCCAGTGGATACAGATAAAAATTAATAAATAAAAACTGTTAAATTAATACATTTCATTTTGTATTAATAACTGATTCTAAAATCAATAATTTTTCATACAAAATAAAAATCAAGGCACCTTCCCGTTAAGTATGCGCTGCAGACATTTTTGCACTTTGCAGAAAAAAAAAACACTGCATAAAAAAA
The DNA here is from genome assembly GCF_048569485.1 of Anomaloglossus baeobatrachus. NCBI lineage: Eukaryota > Metazoa > Chordata > Amphibia > Anura > Aromobatidae > Anomaloglossus > Anomaloglossus baeobatrachus. Next base: position 451,921,731 of record NC_134354.1, read on the forward strand.
GAGCGCATTTGATGCTTTTTTTACGTATTTGTTCATGAATTCTCCCCCATTCACTACATTGGCTGAAAAACACTAAAAGAATTGACGTGCTGCATATTTGAAACTTTTTCAAATGTGCAAGGAACAAATAAGTTACGTGTCCATACGAATTCAGAAAATGAGTTCACTTTGCTACGACAGTAAAATACTTTGTTGTTTTTATGGCAAAACACAACGGAAAAACACAGCCAAAACTCAATGTGTGAACACACCCTAAAAGTCTTAATATATCTCCAGGGAAGATGGTGGCATATATGAAAAATAGCATGTTTATCAGATATTTAACAGTTTGTATACTTGCTATTTAAAAAGAATATTTACAATAAATGAGTACTTAGATTGGCAGCATAAAGAAATATGAGTATTTAGAATAATGACATCATAATAAATAATGACAACGTTGAAATTAAATTGTAATGATATAGAAAATGACTTATGGTAAGCTATATTCATTCTTTTGTTTTCTATAAATACCAAAGAGGAATACATTCTATTTTATAAAGCTACTTTTAAAAATAAATATATTAACAGCACTAGAAATTGTTAAAATAAGGAAACTTACTTGGCTCGGAGAGCTAATTGTCTATCATTGGGGCACACCCATTGATCTGTTCCATTGCCAAAAATGGTATCTGTCATGATGATCTGTTAGAAGACATCAAACAATTTTCCTTGAAACAGTCATTTTGCTGTACATACAACATATTTAATCCAATGTGCATTTACTTAACAGCTCTTATTAAATTACGATAGGGCACCATGGCGACTTTCAATGTATAAAACAAATACATTTAAGTCCAGAAATATTTAGACAGTGAGACATGTTTAGGCATTTTAGCTGTATACCAAATTAAAGATGAGCATCTACACTTTAAGCCCATAATGATTATATAACTGTATCTTCAGTTATATAATCATTATGGGCTTAAAGTGAAGATGGTCATCTTTAATTTGAGAGTATTCACATCCTAATTAAAGTAAGGGTTTACATATTACAGCTCTTTAATACGTAGCTGCCTCTTTTTCAAGTGACCAAAAGTAATTGGACAATTACGGTATCTCAAAAGCTCTTTAACAAGCTATTCCCTCATCAATCCATCAACAATTAAGCAAGTAAAAGATCTGGAGCTGATTCCAGGTGTGGCATTTGAATTTGGAAGCTGTTGCTGTGAACCAACAACATTCGGTCTAAAGAGCTCTCAGTGGAAGAGAAACAGAACATCATTGAGCTGAAAAAAAGAATATATCCAATAAAGAGATAGCAGAAATGTTAGTGGCCAAATTGATAGCCAAGTAAATTCTACAAAACAACAAAAAGAGTGCACTGGTGAGCTTGGGATTTTAAAAAGGCCTGTAAGTCCACAGAAGACAACAGTGGAGGACGATCACAGAATCCTTTCCATGGTGAAGAAATACCCCTTCACAGCATCCACCCAAGTGAAGAGTACTCTCTAGAAAGTAGGTGTTTTAATATCAAAGTCTATCATAAAGAGAAGACTTCATAAGCGCAAATGCAGAGGGTTTACCCCTTAAAAGACCAAGCAATTTCTTTTGGGGTTGTTTGCGCTTTTGTTTTTTCTTCCCCTTATTCCAAGAGCTATAACTTTTTTATTTTTCCATCGATGTAGCTGTGTGAGAGCTGTTTTTTTATGGGCAAGTTCTACATTTGAGTGACATCATCCATTTCATCATATGATGTACTGTAAAGCGGTTAAAAAATTCCAAGTGTGGCAAAATAGCAAAAAAGCACAATTCTGCATTTTTTTTTATTGTACAGCGTTTATTTTATTGTGAAAATTATTTGGCAACATGATTCTCCAGGTCAGTACGATTACCAAACATGCATACGTTTTGTTTTTTTTATTTATATAATGAAACAAAAATTCAAACATTTGTAAAAAAAAATTTGCTTGTGTCTTCATTTTCTGAGAGCCATAGCAGTTTAAATTTTTGGGATATAGAGCTGTGTGAGGGCTTGTTTATTCTGCTCCCCCGAGATGATGCTTTTATTGATACTTTGGGTTAGATAGGATGTTTTCATCAAATATTATTAAATTTATTTGTGTTGTTGCAGCTACAAATAATCTGCAATACTGTCATTTTGATTTTTTCTTCTTACGCAATTTACTGATCAGACTGATTTATTCTAAATTTTAATAGATCTGACTTTTTTCGAACGCAGCAATACCAAATATGTATTATTTTTCTAAATATTTAATGGGGGAAAAGGGTGATGTTTTGAACCTTTACATTTTTTCTTTTCATACTCTTTAAAACATTTGTTTTACTTTTCACTGTATTACTCTCGTTAGGGGAGTCTGTGATCATCTTATCGCTTGTGCTATTTACAGTATTACCACAGTATTGCTGTAAATAACAGAAATCACAGTCTCCTATGAAGGCCAGCCAGGGGCTGGTTTTCACTGAGTACTGTGATGACAGACACAGGAGTCTTCAGCAGACCCCTTGCTGACAATGTGACTCATCTCAATGTGGGAGCACAGATTAAGGGTTAAAACGGTAGGTCATCTGACCAGCACTCATTAAACACCACTGTTACAGATTGACAGCAACATTTAGCAGGTTAGCAGCTGCAGACTGAACTCTGCTCCACCTGCGACTGTTAAGGGGGCTTTACACACAGCGATATCGCTAGCAATATCCAGGTGAAAGCACCCGCCCCCATCGTTTGTGCGTCAGGGGCAAATCGCTGCCCGTGGCAAACAAAATCGTTAGGAGCCGTCACACGGACTTACCTGCCTAGCGACGTCGCTGTTGCTGGTGAACCGCCTCCTAAGGGGGCGGTTCATGCGGCGTCACAGCGGCATCACTAAGCGGCCGCCCAATAGAAGCGGAGGGGCAGAGATGAGCGGTTGAAACATCCCGCCCACCTCCTTCCTTCCTCATTGCCGGCGGCCGCAGGTAAGCTGTAGTTCGTCATTCCTGAGGTGTCACATGTAGCGATGAGTGCTGCCTCGGGAAGGACGAACAACCTGCGTCCTCAGCAATCGACGATTTTTTGAAAATGAACGACGTGTCAACGTTCAACGATAAGGTGAGTATTTTTGATCGTTAGCGGCCGTTCGTTGGTGTCAAATGCAACGACGTCACTAACGATGCCTGATGTGCGTCATGGAATCCGTGACCCCGGCGATATATTGTTAGATACGTCGTTGCGTGTAACGGGGCTTTTAGATACAAATTAATGAATATCACAGCTATCATCTGCCGGGAAAGATGCTGGCTTAGCTCGCATCAAAGGCATGGAGCTCAGTTATGACATGCATAGTATGTCATAGGTCATTAAGGGGTTAATGAACCTTAAAAATAGAAAGACCAGATAAACCAGCCCAGTTGTGGAAAAGCATTTTTTGGACAGACAAAACTAAGATTAACCTGTACCAGAATGATGGGAAGAAGAAAGTATTGAGAAGGCTTGGAACGGGTCATGAGCCAAAGCACACCAAATCCTCTAACACATGGTGGAGGGAGTGTGATGGCATGGGCATGCATTGCTTCCAATGGCCCTGGGTCACTAGTGATTATTGATGATGTGGCTGAAGACAGAAGCAGCCAGATGATTTCTGAAGTGTACAGAGCTATGCTTTCTGCTCGGTTTCCAAAAAAAGTAGCAAGGTTGATAGGATGGAGCTTCACAGTACATATGGACAATGACCCAAAACCTACTGCAAAAAGAACCCAGGAGTTTTTCATGGCAAAAACGTGGAATATTCTGCAATGGCCAAGTGAATCACCAGATCTGAACCTCATCGAGCATGCATTTTACATGCTTAAGACAAAACAATACAGAAAGTCCCAAAAAGAATTAACAACTGAAGGAAGCTACAGTAAAGGCCAGCAAATCATCACAAAGTACAAAACTCAGCGTTTGATGACGGCCATGGCTTCCAGACTTCAGGCAGTCACTGTCTGCAATGGATTCCCTACAAAGTATTAAAAATAAATGTTTTATTTATGGTAAAGTTAGTTTGTCCAATTACTTTTGAGCCCCTGAAATGAGGAAGCTTTATATAAAAATGGTTGCAATTCCTAAACGTTTTACAGCAATTCCTAAACGTTTTACAGGACATTTTTGTTCAACCCCTTGAATTTAACCTGAAAGTCTACACTATATGTGAATGTCAGTTGTTTCATTTTAAATAAAAATATAGTGACATGTAGAGGTCAAATCATGAAGTTGCTCATGGTCTAAATATTCCTGGACATAACTGTACTGTATATGGCAGCCAGCAGCACACACAATGTCAGTAAGCCAAGGAATTTAGCTTCAAACAAGTAATCACTACAAAATAAATAAAAAACAAACTAAAGAAATAGATAGAATCCAATTGGGTTGCTACGTTTTGACCTAGTACAGGTCCTAATTTATTTGGATAAAGATCTGCACTGGGTCTAAACGTACCTCATAGATATTGGACGGAATAAACTTTTTACTTTTATCTATACAACCTAATTGGACAGGATCTGTTTCTGTAAATTTTATAATTTATGAATTTTTGTATTCAAAGTGAATTCACCACAATGGTTGAAAACTGAGTGACAACCACAAAAATTCCATACCTTGTGCCAAGTCCAAAAAGCATAAACCTTGACTATACAGTGTATAAAGCCGTTCGGTCATACATCATTCTGCTTTCAATTAAACATTATCATAGCACAGGTTATCTCCATTGCATAATTTATTTAAAACGTGCCACTCCATTCAGTAAAGGATTGAAAATGTAAATGGTAAAAAAAATAGAGGCTATAAAAGGCGGATGACTTTTGTAACAGCAAAAGATAGGTAAGACAAATGATACAAAAGCTACCTTTGACATATTATAAACATATAAATAGCAGACCCTGTAAAATCTAATAATTCAAAGATGCTGGTGAATATTAACAAATCTTTTTTAACACGGGTAAGCTGACATGAGAATTTAAATGTCAAGTCTATTTGGAGACACAAGTGACTTCCATTTTATCTCTACTTCCTGGAAACATGTTTATGGAAGAGCGCTTTGTACTATTTAGCCATCTAACATACTGTGAATGGGATTGTATGACTGATTAATTAGCAGGTGCTGCTGTTGTCAAGGTGCTTAGGCTTCCATATTACATTTTGCATGATGTTTTCTGCACCTTTTAGATATATTATACTGATAATAATGGCTGCTGTTATTACAAATCCCAGTAACTAAATCAGAATTTCATGCATCCAGTATTTAAAGGTGAGGTCCCAAATGCTGAAATATTGTACCAACAAAACAGTCGCAATCATTCAGTTTCAGGTGTTTTGCAGAAAGTGGCAGAGCTGATCTTTATTGTTTCCCATTCCTGCTGCACCATCTCCCCCTATCAGTGTACCTAATATGTATCACAAGTATGTGGCACAGTGCTCCCAAATAATGTACTTCAGATTTATGGTGTCATACTAATATTTCCTCCGACAATTTGTAGGTATTGACCAAGACTTATCTCTGTGCTGTCATTTCTAAATTAGAAATCAAAACAGCGTCAAATAAATATTGCCATAATCATCTAAGGTAGTTAATGGATTTATGGTAAAATCCCTGGTGTATGGGTTAGAGAAGGGTTTAATGTCAGTATTTGCAGTATAGAACAGTGAATAAGTTGTTTTAAGCGCTGCGGAATATGTTGGCGCTATAGAAATAAAACTTATTATTATTATTATTATTTTCAAATCCCCCAGTAACATAAGCAAGAGTGGATGTTAGGGGCCTAATATGCATTAGATCGCAGTTGTAACGCCTGGTCCCACCAGACCCCGGGGGGGGGAGCTCTCCCTCACATCTGCTCAGTCCCAGCATGGCTCCCACGTGCACTCCTGCCCCCACTCCCAGGCAGCGAAGGCCTTCCTCTTACCGGCCCCATGGCTCTGCAGACGCTGCTCCCACTCCTAGGCCTGCTGCAGTCTCCTCCTCACACAGAATTGCTGTAAGTGACTCTAGGCTGCGCGCGAGGCAACGTCCCCTTTCTTAAAGTGGCATGCCCCATTTTCTGGAAGTGACCTCAGAGGTCACCTGTTGCCTAATAGGTATTTAAGTTCACCTCCCCCCGGCAGCAGGCGCCCGAGCAACGCCTCTATTAGTGCATTGCCAGTGTCCAAATCCGTTTGTGCTATTATTTGTTATCCGTGCATTTGTTACCTGATTCTAATCCTGTGTCTCACCGTAGTGCCATCTATACCATTCCGGCTGTGGACGTGACCACTTATACCTACCGTGGATGTCACCGTGCCATACCTGCCGTGGACACTATCTATACATACCCGCAGTGGACGTCACCGCTCATACCGACAGTGGACGTCACCGTGCCCTACCTGCTGTGGACATTATCTGTACCGTACCTACTGTGGACATCACCTGCTGTGAACATCTCCGATGCCGTTTCCGTGTTCTGCCGGCTGTGGACGTCACAACCTTGCTACACCTGGCCCTACAGAGACTCCTACTACCAGTTCCTGGCCGCCGTGCAATTAGGCCTTCTGGGGAGGCGCCGCACAGTCCCTGTATAGGGGTTCGCTGCTGATCGCGTTCTCGGGGGAGTCCGGTGCACGGTCCAGTGGGTCCACCTCCGGACGCTCGCCGCTCCTCGGTGAGCGTAACAGCAGTACAGCAGAAAGACATTTCTCCTAACTCCGCCATACTCAGCACTCCTGTGTTCTCCATGAGAACTGCAGACATCTTTGGCAGTGGCTTATCTCGGGTACGAAAAAAAAAGGATTAACCACTGGAAATTAAACATTATCCATGTGCAGAGAGTCGATAGGCCCTTATACACATAAGACTGTTGGTTACACCTGATGATATAGGCAGTTTTCAACAACTTTAGTCAGATGCATATCTGTCATGATGGGTAGGGGGAATACCAGCCGAACGGCGAAGGGGGGGGGGAAAGATGGTGACCCCTTGTAAAAAAAAAACTTACCACTCGCCGCTTGCTCCCCTGACGTCTCTAGATAGGTTTTGCACTTTTACGCATATCAGGATACCTAGGCCCTGGCTGACCCTGACATAGGCCCTATTTAATGACCGGTTAGGATGAGCAATAGTCAATCGCAGTAAGACCTAAAGAACACACAAGGAAAACAAACGGGATTGCAAACGGACAACTTATCTGCAGGATGAGTTTGGGAGAATAACAGCAACATACAGAACGTGTTACAACAGGAGATTTCAAGCTGACTGCTTGCAATCTGGACAGCACAGGAGTAAACCCTATCATCAGCAACAAGCCAAGGGAAAATGCAGCTATATACAAATGTAGCACTTCTGAGACCCTCAGGGCACTACAGGGAACTGCATCCTCTTGGGGATGCAGGACCTACCTCTTGGGACCTGGAGTACCAGTGCCTATTCCATCAAAACACATCTAAATTCTAGTTCTCCTCTCCACACTGGGCATAGAGGGTTAACCATGTAAGGGGATGGTCGCCATGGGAACGATTCCCTGGGTATAGCCAGCCTGGTAGGAGGGGTCAGCAGCAAATCTCGAGTGGAGATCACACAGGAGAGGTGTGCGGACGTGTCTGAGCTGGGTCCGTGTAACAGTGACCCCGGGGGCACAGGAGAGAGGTCGCCAGGACGAGTACCGAGATACCGCTGGGACCGGAGCACGAACGGGGCACAGGGCCCTAGGTCAAGCTCAAGTTTTAGACTGTTTGGCAAATACCTGCCCGGTGAGGACACCTCCACGGACTTCACTGAACCAAATAATCCGGGGGCATCAGCAGTAAACTAGGATCGAGGTTCGGACACTTACCTCCCCGCAGGGTCCGCACTGCCCGTCGTAAGGAGAAGGAGACTATACCCCAAAAGGGACAGTCGGGGTTCCCAAATGCTCCATGCTATGGGGACTCAATCTACAGAGAGTGCCGGGGATAGAATAAACTGGGTCAGTACATTGGCACTGGTCCTCCTGGGACCTGAACCAGCACCCCTGGGTCCACAGTTAGTAGAGACTGCTACAGACAACCTGGTGTGGTCTCCATTATTGCTCCATTACATCTCCCAGGCACAGCCCTACCTGCAGAGGGCCTACCACCTACAGCTGCCACTACCACCATCCCTGGGAGTACCCACATTGAGCAGCGGCGGTTCTCCATCCACAACCCGCAGGTGGCGTCACATGACAAAAACTCTTATCTCCCCTGTAAATACTCCCATTACAAAAGGGGCCCAGGGCATGGGACCGGGCAACGGCCGTCAGAGTGACATTCCCAATTACAATTACTGCCCAGGATAGAGTACCCCCTTCCCTGGGTGACACAACCTTCTTTTTCTGGCGTCACGAACAGGATACCGACAAGACCCGTTAACACGGGTGACGTGTGCCTTAAGAACTGTATTTTATGGACTGTTTGTGTAAAAACTGTCGCCATCTTTAATGCTGAAAATCTGCTGCGCCATTGTGACGCCCTGGTGTCCCAGGTAGTCACACATAGAATAGGCCCCCGCATAACACCATCCCTCACAGGGTTACACCAAAGCCAACAAAACCCTAGTCATCCCCCCAGGGTAGGACAGGCACACCAGTGGGCGGGACCAGGCGGAAAGGAAACGCCCACCAAGGGGTCTAGAGAACCCGGGGGCGGGAAAAAGAATATTTTTCTGTTTGAAGTTAAGCTGAGTGGAGTTGGAATAGAGAGGAGAGAGTCAAGTTCAAGTGAAGCAAGAGAGTAAAGGCGTCGGGGTTGGAGCCCCGGTGTTCTGGCTAGGTGGCAAACGGTGGTCAGTGTCTGACAGGAGATGGGAAGATGGCTGCCGGAGATCCAAGGTGGACCGGGGCAGGGTAGGAGCCCGCCGGTACTGACACCAGAGAACCGACCCGGAAACCGTGCACAGAGGGGGTACCTGGACCTGAAGCAGAGTACGGAACAACCGACTGTTAAGTAACCAGTTGAGGACAGGATTACAGGTCCTGTCCCACCCAAAGTCCCACAAGCAGACCAGCAGCCCGCCGAGAGGGATAGGGCATCCATCAGGGCCCCTTTAGATCCCACGGTTAAAGTCTGTGGGCAAGGCTCCCACCTGAAGTTCTGGGAGCGGACTCCCGAATTCCATACCGAGAAGTCCAAAAGAGAACTAAAATAGTGCAGAGGAAAGTGACACAGACCATTACTCTGGGTGAGGGACCAGAATACACCCGGCCGCGGAGCTCCGGCCACTGGCACCTTGGTTTACCACGGACTTGTGTGATTTCTTTAATAGTGAGTACACCAACATCCCCCGGTCCATCCAGGCGCGCCGGCCCCTGCAATCACTATCCTCAGCACAGAGACACTGAGTCCCGGGGCATCCATCCCTACCCACGGAGGGTTAACAACAGCTAGCTGCCATCCCAACGCCCCGGGTGTTCCCTAATAGCAGCGGTGGTACCCCATTTTACCACACACCATGTGTGGCGTCACGGACTGTATATAATATCCTCACATACCATGATCCCCTTTTATTTCGAAGTGTCCGCGAGACCCCCGGGTCCGGAGACCCGTCGAGCCACACTGCAGATCCGGATCCGAGCAGTCCGGCTGCTGACGTGGGGGTGGTACACCATCACTGTGGCCAAAAGAGTGCAAAAGCGTGCAAACAAAAGTCCTGCCCATGAGCCCTGAGAGCAAGGGCGGAAGTCGGCAGGAACCAGACCTGGAAGCTCCCAGTGTGCTCCAGTCCCTGCGAGAGTAGTGAGAAATGACCAAGGGGGACTGGTGAGACAGAGGCGCAGGGAGACGACAAGGGTTAGCAAGCCTGTGACCGGCAAAATGTCTGCCCCTCCAGACCGTGAGCCCGGGTGACCCGGCCATGGAGACGTACCCTGGACGGCGGAGAGGCTGGAGGTGGAGGTCAAACAGCTGTACTGGACTATGCGAACTGAGAACTTGCGGGGAATTGCGGAGTGGGAGACGAAGATAATGGGGGTGGTGGCAGCCATGCGGGCTCGAGAGAGTGGAGCGCTGCCTGACCAGGCTGCACCGTCCCAGACTCCACTATCCCTCATCGACCAGACAGCATCACCGCCAGAGCCAGTGAGACCAGAAACAGTTGCATCACCTTCCCCGCTGGGGAAGGAGCAAGCATCAGTTCCTGATTCAGAGTCAGTAATCCAGGATCCGTTGGTATCGGGAGCCGCAGGTAAGGTTGCTGCCAGTGCTGATGACCATCCTCAGGTACCGTGCCCAGCCGCTGTAAAGGGAATGGCGGATCTAATCCCAAAGCTAGAATGGTTGCCGCATGCAGGGGCAGGAAATGCCAAGATATCCACAGGTTCCAAAAGAGAAAGTTAATTCTAACAGAGAAGATACATAGAACTCCATTCACACCAAGGAAGAATGGAATATCAAGGAGCAGTTTGTGCAGCTATACACAGCAACCTTCTGCAGCTGGTCACCACAGGGTTGTCTGTCAGCTGTAGAGTTCAGTGATGTTCGAGTCAAACGGTTCGCCAATTTCATGTTTGAGTGATTTTGGGGGGTGTTCGAACGATTTGCTTAAAGTTCGGCAGTTCGAGTTACGTTCTACGAGCAGCTGCAGAACTGCAAGGCTCAGCATACTCCATCCAGGACTGTATGCGGGAGTTTTTTGCCTCCCAAAAATATGAGCTTCGCCATATTTTTGTATGCTAGCCAGGTACAGCAGGCAGGTACGGCTGCCCCCAACCCCCAGCTGCCTATTTGTACCCGTCTGGGAACTAAAAAAATAGGGAAGCCCATTTAATTATTTCATGAATTTCATGAAATAATTAAAAAAAAAAATCAAAATGGGCTTCGCCCCATTTTTGTGTCCAGCCAGGTACAACTAGGCAGCTGGGAATTGGAATCCGCGGCACAGGTTGGCCTGAGCTTTCTGGGCCCCTCTGCTGTGAATTGCAATCCGCAGCCGCCCCAGAAAATGGCGCTTTCATAGAAGCGCCATCATCTGGCGCTGTATCTAACTCTTCCAGCAGCCCTGAAGCCGGGTGGCTTGCTGGGTAATAATGGGTTAATACTAGCTTTGTTTTACTAGCTAGTATTAAGCCAGAGATTCTAAATGTCAGGCAAGTTTGACCCGGACATTAAGAATCATCAATAAAGGGTTAAAAAAAAAAAAAAAGACACCACACAGAGAAAACTTTAATAGAAATAAATACACAGACGCACTTAGAGATGTTTATTACTCCCTTTCATCCCTCCACGATCCTGGTCTTCTGTCTTCTTTCTCCTTCAACCCATGCAGCTCTGCTACACCAGACAGCACTGCATGGGAGGAAGATGCTGCTGCTCCCCGTGCAGTCTAATCACTCAGTGAGAGTGAGCAGAGGCTGCGGGCTGTAAGCGGTGACGTCACCGCTGCCACTTTGCTAAAGTAATCTGACAGGCGGTTACTATAGCAACGGTGCTCCGATCACGTGATTACCAGTGCCGCAATTCACCAGCTGTGGCAGCCAGTCCTTGCATGTGGGCTGACTCTGTAAAGAGCGCCCACATGCAGGAATGGGGAAGCCGACCATGTGCCATAGCATCTCACCGGTACACGGAGATGCACAAATGAGCACTGCGTACCAGAGAGATGCACTGACAGGACCTAGCATGACGTCTAGCCATGTGACCAGTCTGTAGCCAATGAGATAATACACACATGACTGGTCACATGCTATTTTGACGTCACAGAAAGTCCTATTATCAGTGCTGGTTACCGGGAGGACACAGCGATTATCGGAAGGAAAAGCGGCGGGAGACAGAGTGCAGGACACGTCGCTGGGATCTGTAAGTGTTATGGCAATGTTTATTAACTGTATGTGTACATGTATAATGTGTTTTTATGTGTTTGTGTTTGCCTGCCATTGTTTTCAATGGGGTTCGAACCGAACTCAAACTCTGGGGGGTGGCTCATCTCTAGTCAGCTGTGACACACTCATGACAACATGGGAGCCTTTAAATTCAGTTACCTTTACCTGGTGGTCTAAAGAAGAGAAAAAAATGTTGTAGTTAGAGATGGGGTTAAATGAAAGAATCGATTCAACAGACTCCAGTCCATTCACTATAGATTGTTGCATTTGGTCTGTTGATCAGCTAGGGGTTGTGTGCACAATGGCCCTGGCTGTTACCACAAGAGCTCTGTCAGCTAAGCTGAGCTCAAGCAGTGATTGTTTGCGTAAATGCTCATATCTCAGCACCTACAACCAAACACATGCTGTGATTGGTCAGTCAGATTGACTGATCAATCACAGCTGTCTGAGAGCAGGGACCACTGTAATTGGTCCTAACATCTCTAGCCCTGCCAGTCAGCTGTCAGAGACTGCAGCCAATAAGGAGCTGTCTGTGTGTTTTCACACAGTCACAATTTAACTTGCAATTTACATGATGGACATAGCACTTAATTATGCGGAAGCTGACATCTGCTCATTATGTACTATGTCTGTCATGAGGCATTAAGACAGTGTTCCTCAACTCCAATCCTCAGGACCCATCAACAGTTCATGTTTTCAGAATTTTATTAGTATTACACAGACGATAAATTTAATCACTTGCAGATGATAATTCCACCACTTGTGCATTGCTAAGGAAATCCAGTTACCTGAAAACATGCACTGTTGGAGGGTCTTGAGGACTGGAGTTGAAGAACACTGCATTAAGGGGTTATGGGCAATAGACACCTTTAAATCAATCTGTCAGCAGGTTATTGCTATGTAATCTGCAGACAGCAAGACAAGAAATTACAATTTTACCACTAAAATGTTGTTTTAACTCAATATTTCCAATTTTCACAAGAGGAATAGGTAAAAATAGGTCCCAAAATGTGTTAAACAATTTCTCCTGAATGTGGCAATACCCCACACGTGACTGTACAGTACTGTTTGGCAGCATCGCAGGGATGGGGAGGGAAGGAGCACCATTTGATTTTTGGAGCACTGATTTTCTTACAATAGTTTGCAGACTCTTTTTGTAGAGCCCCTAAGTGCCAGAACAACAGCCACCAACTCAAGTGACCATATTTTGGAGATTACACCCCTCTGGGAGTTCGTCTAGGAGTTTAGTGACGATTTAGGTTCTAGAATTAAAATTTGAAAATAAGCCATTGTAGTGCCCATACATTGTGCCCAGCTCAGGCTTCTGTAAACCTGAAACCTGTAAATTAAGCTGGCTCTCCTCACTACAATAATGCCAAACAGGTGGACGCTAACTGTAGTTTAGAACACAATGTGGGGCTCAGAAGGGATGGAGGCATTTGGATTTGGGAGTGCAGATTTTAACAGATTTCTTCTTTTGGGGGAAAAGTCTTAACTTTTTTCCGGAGCCTTTGTGCTACCAGTAATGTAGAAGACTCTTATATTTTCATTAATAGATGACGGAGCCGAGTGGGAACTTGAGTTTTTGTGGATTGAGTTGAATGCTATTTGGTGGTGACTTGGGTGCAGAACATTTTGGATCAGTTCAGATTTATCCTTTGCTCTATGCTGAGCCCTTACATCCGGATTTCCATATACATTTCCGAAGTACGTGATTCAGATGAAACCCACGACAGATCCATTCACTAATGAGGCAGTGGAGTTACCCCAGACTCTAGCCCCTGTTCAGTGGTGTCAATCTTTACAAAGGTGAACAAAAGTGTTTAGAACCATAATTTTGTGCTCACATAAAAAGACGCAAAAATGGATGGACACTGCCGGATCACAGGCCAGACAGGAGCTCAAAGTGACTCACTCTGCCTCATTACAGTGACTTTTTAGTTGGGAATTTGATCTGAATCACATTTTTCAGAGATTTATATGTAATATCCTGTGTAAGCCCTGAGCATAGAGCTCAGGATAAAGATAAGCCACACTGGGAGGCAGAATGAACAAATCAACAGGAGGTGAAGAATTGGCTTTATTTTTTACGCCATTCACCTTGCAATATAAGTGATTAGGCAGCTTTATTTCACAGGTCAGTATGATTACAGCGATGACAGGTTTATATAGTTTTTTTTCAGTTGGGCAACTATCACACTAAACACCTCTTTTTTACAAAATAAAGGGTTTTTGTATCATCAAATTTTAAAGGCTATAGATTATTTTTTCTGAGAACACAGTCAACTGAGGACTTCTTTTTTGTGGGATAATTTGGAGTTTTTAGCCATTTTGGGCCACAATCTTTTTTGATCACTTTCTATTCGTTTTGTGTGAGACAGAATCATGAAGAAATAGTAATTCATGTATTATTTTTGTTATTTGTTATTTTTAATGTTTACGTTATTCAGTGTTGTAAAACTGATGACAGTTTTACTCTTCAGTCAATATTATTACAGCGATACCCCATTTATATAGTTTTCTTTTTTTTGACTTTTACATCTTGAAAACTATTTTATAGAAATAAAAATAGTTCTTGCATTGGTGTATTCTGACAGATGGAGCTGTATGGCAACTTGTTTTTTGCAGGAAAAGATGACATTTTCAGCAGTACAATTTTTATTTATATATGAGGTTTTTTTTATTTCACTGTTTTGTCAGCTGTATTATGAAAAGACATAGTGTTTGCTACTTTTTATTTATACAGTGTTCGCTTTTTAGTACCTTTTTGTTTCACACAAACAACAGTAGCAGAGCGACCTCTGCTAGCAACAGTGGGAGATCAGTCATTTAAGAACAGTAGTGCAACTATGCTGCTCGTTCAAACTGTCAATCTTCAGGAGGGCACTGCCCCCGGTGACCAGAAAGCAGAGGAGCAATGCATTCCTGGAGAAACAACATGAGAAATCAACTTCAATAATTTGTAAGCCCAGTTGGACAACTTTTTGCTCTAACTGCGATTACCATGAATTGCGGTATTTCAAAAGGCAATTATGGAAATTTTCTGTGATACTGAATCTTAGTGAGGAAATATTGCTGTCAATCACCAACTCATTTAGTCTATTGATCAAGGAGACACAGGTCTTGTACCTGGGCAATTACTGATACTAGGCAAGACATCATGCTGCTAGAACATCCAAGCAATTACATGCAGGTAAGTCTTTTTCTGGTAAAGAGTTATTCACACAACAGCATTATTTTTTTACAAAAAACTATAGCTGTATTATTATTGTTAATATACAGTACAAGTGTGACGCCCTGGCAAAACCAGGTAGTCACAAAAGTGTACATCCTCCTTGTCACCACCAGAAACCCACACTCAGGTGCAACACACAGCCATAAAAGCCTAGCCACCCCCTCATGATAATAAGGACACACCAGTGGGCGGGATCAGGTGGATGAGAACGCCCACCTAGGGGTCCTGAGGTGTCAGGGACGGGAACCAGGGAATTCGAGATAAGTTCTGATAGCACAGTGGAAAGTTGAGGAGTTCAAGTTGAAGAGTGGAAGTCAAGTGGAGACTGTGCAATGTAGTCATGGGTAGGGGACCTTGGACTACCCGGCTAGGTGGCAGACAGTGAGCAGGGCCACAGGCGACGGAGATCCGGTCGCGGGAGACCTAAAGTGGACCGGGGCAGGGTTGTAGCCCGCCGGTGCCGACAGCGAGAATACGGTCCAGAGGCCGTGCACAGTCGGGGTGCCTGGACCCTAGGACGAGGAAGGTTGCATACCCCTTGTTAACTCACCAGCAGAGGACGAGATTTCAGGCCTTGTCCTCCCGAAGCCCAGAGAGCGAAACGGAAGCCCAACGCGGGGGATAGGGTGTCCGTCAGAACCCACAGAGATCCCAAGGGTCAGATTTTGCGGGCCACAGCTCCCAAATACATACAGAACCGGGAGTGGACTTCTCAGTTTCATGTGAAGTCGTCCAACAGGAGATAGAAAAACACAACGTGCAGGAGGAAGGGACACCTGTTCACTAACCCGGGTATGGGACCCGAATACACCCTCCAACGGCAGCTGGTCACTGGCAACTTGGTTTACTACTGGACTTGTGTGCAATTACTGAACTGTGAGTACACCATTAACCCCCAGTCCAACCCGGCGCGCCACCTCCAGCAGCCATCACTCTCGTGTACCGACCCAGGGCTCCAGGACTACACCTCCCCTACCTGTGGAGGGGATTCCATCTAGCTGCCCCGTTCCACCAGCCCGGGCGCCCCATTACCAGGCAGCGGCAGTGTCACCGTCCTTCACCGCAACACACGGTTGGATCCCACAGACAAAATGACCTGTAAATATCCCCTTTACAACGGTTGTGAGGACGGACGGCAGTGCCAGCCTGAGTCCGGTCACCACTTGAGCCGCAGCAGTAACCCGGATCCAAGCAGCCCCAGAAGCAGCAGCGGCCCCCGCCCACAGCACAAGCCCATCCTAAAGTTTCATAAAGGTACACACCTCTGTGTCTCTTTTCATCTGCCAGTCAGTGCACTTAACTTTACAGAGCTGAATGGATGGTCTTATTTTTATTTGCTAAAACTAAATTTCCCACCAGGAGAGCCTTGCGTTTCCTCAGTGCTGCAGGCCCCTCACTCTGCTTACTAATATCCATGAATTGATCTCAGCATGGGCAATTTTTAATTATATGAATGAAATGACGATGGTATGGAGTATAGGAACTTTGACTCACTATTTTACCAATATTCATTACTATTCACAAAAATACACATTTCATTGGAGGTTTATAGAAATCTTTAAAACGTGATCATGTTCCAAACTACATACACAACAGAACTAAACATAAAATAGCTGATCTGTGCTATAACACAGCTTTAGGCTCCCTTCACATGTCAGTAATTCTGGTACATATGTTATTGTTTTTTCACGTACCAGAATCACGGACATACGCAGACCCATTAAAATGAATGGGTCTGCACACACATCAGTGATTTCTCACTGACCGTGTTTACGTGCGGCACACACGCGTGTCTGTGTGTTCCACATGGAGACAAGTCCATTTTTCTCTGGTATCACTGATGTCAGACAGATCACACAGTGGTGTGATCCATGTAACATGTACCAGAAAAAACATGCATCTATGAAATAAATTGATTTTTATGCTTCCGTCTCCAGCGATGCTGTCTACAGCTGCTGCTGTCTCCTGCGTCAGGCCGTCTAATTATGCTCATGAATGTTCATTGCACTGTGACCCGGAAGTAACAGCAGTGGTGAGACAGCAGTGGGCGGAGACATCAGTGTGGGAGATATTAGCACTATGGACAGCAGGAGCATGGACAGGTGAATATAGACGTGCCTAATCTCCGATAGCACACGGAGAACACACATGTGCCAAAATCACGGCACACAGAGGGCTATATGCGTCTTTAACATGTCAGTGAAAAAGTTAGGCTATGTGCCCACGTTGCGTTCTGTCCCAGCAGAAATTTCTGCAGCGATTTGAACAGCACACATGCACTTCAAATTGCTGCAGAAACACTTCGTACTGAAAAGTAGATTTCATGCTCTCTGGATGTAGCCCCTCCCATAGACAGAGCGGGGGCTGCATGCAAAGCGCACGAAAGTAGTGACATGTCACTTCTTAGAACGCAGCGCTTCGGCAGTAGCCGAAGCGCTGCGTTCAAATACATCACGTGGGCATGAATAATGCACAATCTTCATAGATTGTGCTGGGGACACAGGACGCATGCAGTTACGCTGCGGTACAGAACGCAGCGTAACTGCATGATAATACACTACGTGGGCACGTAGCCTTATGGGTACTTTGCACACTACGACATCGCAAGCCGATGCTGCGATGCCGAGTGTGATAGTCCCCGCCCCTGACGCAGCTGCGATATGTGGTGATAGTTTGTGTAGCGAAAATTATCGCTACGCCAGCTTCACATGCACTCACCTTGCCCTGCGACGTCGCTCTGGTCGGCGACCCGCCTCCTTATTAAGGGGGCGGGCCGTACGGCATCATAGCGACGTCACACGGCAGGCGGCCAATAGAAGCAGAGGGGCGGAGATGAGCAGGACGTAAACATCCTGCCCACCTCCTTCCTTCCGCATAGCCGACAGGAGCCGCGGTGATGAAGGTAGGAGATGTTCCTCGCTCCTACAACTTCACACACAGCGATGTGTGCTGCCGCAGGAATGAGGAACAACATCGGACTGTCGCAGCAAGGAAATTATGGTTTTCGCCAACGCTACACCGATGATACGATTACGACGATTTTGCGCTCGTTAATCGTATCATCAAGGCTTTACACACTACGATGTCGAGAGCGACGCCGGAAGTGCGTCACTTTCGACATTACCTCACCGACATCGCAGGTAGTGTGCAAAGTACCCCTTAGTGTTTTTCACTGATGTGTGAAATAGGACTTAAGGGCAATGAGGATGCCATGAGATGGTCAGGGTATATTTTATTAGACAGGGTCAAAAGTTTTTATTAATTAGACAGATTCCTTAACTGCAAATGTAGCTGGTATCAGTATGATCATCATCATAACTGATTCAGATGTTTTATTACACATGGTATATCTGAGCATGCTTGACCAACAACATTGAAACTACTGGTGGACAGAGCCAATGACAATGATGGGTAAAGAAATACATGGGGGGAGGAGGTTAAAGCTGAAAATCTGTTTCATTTAAGCAAAAGGCTGTATTGGTGAACATGATTTACTACTTAAAGACTACTTAAATAGTAAAAAATGTTTGGGAAGTCTATGTTTTAGGGCTCATGCGCACGTAACTGCTGACATTTCTGCAGCAATTTGACAGCACATGTGCGCGTCAAATCGCTGCAGAAAGACTGCATAATGAATGCAGTTTCTTTGTTAAAAAAAAGCCGATTTCATGCGCTCGGGCTGCTGCCCCCACCATAGACAGAGTGGGAGCTGCATCCAGAACGCACAAATAATTGACATGCTCATTTTATGAACGTACGGATTTGGGTCAAAATTTTAGCTCCCAAATCGCTACGTTCATAAAAGCATTGTGCGCACGTGTCAGGCACAATCTACATAGATGCTACATACAGTTAGGTCCAGAAATATTTGGACAGTGACACAATTTTCGCGAGTTGGGCTCTGCATGCCACCACATTGGATTTGAAATGAAACCTCTACAACAGAATTCAAGTGCAGATTGTAACGTTTAATTTGAAGGTTTGAACAAAAATATCTGATAGAAATTGTAGGAATTGTACACATTTCTTTACAAACACTCCGCATTTTAGGAGGTCAAAAGTAATTGGACAAATAAACCAAACCCAAACAAAATATTTTTATTTTCAATATTTTGTTGCGAATCCTTTGGAGGCAATCACTGCCTTAAGTCTGGAACCCATGGACATCACCAAACGCTGGGTTTCCCCCTTCTTAATGCTTTGCCAGGCCTTTACAGCCGCAGCCTTCAGGTCTTGCTTGTTTGTGGGTCTTTCCGTCTTAAGTCTGGATTTGAGCAAGTGAAATGCATGCTCAATTGGGTTAAGATCTGGTGATTGACTTGGCCATTGCAGAATGTTCCACTTGTTTGCACTCATGAACTCCTGGGTAGCTTTGGCTGTATGCTTGGGGTCATTGTCCATCTGTACTATGAAGCGCCGTCCGATCAACTTTGCGGCATTTTTGCTGAATCTGGGCTGAAAGTATATCCCGGTACACTTCAGAATTCATCCGGCTACTCTTGTCTGCTGTTATGTCATCAATAAACACAAGTGACCCAGTGCCATTGAAAGCCATGCATGCCCATGCCATCACGTTGCCTCCACCATGTTTTACAGAGGATGTGGTGTGCCTTGGATCATGTGCCGTTCCCTTTCTTCTCCAAACTTTTTTCTTCCCATCATTCTGGTACAGGTTGATCTTGGTCTCATCTGTCCATAGAATACTTTTCCAGAACTGAGCTGGCTTCATGAGGTGTTTTTCAGCAAATTTAACTCTGGCCTGTCTATTTTTGGAATTGATGAATGGTTTGCATCTAGATGTGAACCCTTTGTATTTACTTTCATGGAGTCTTCTCTTTACTCTTGACTTAGAGACAGATACACCTACTTCACTGAGAGTGTTCTGGACTTCAGTTGATGTTGTGAACGGGTTCTTCTTCACCAAAGAAAGTATGCGGCGATCATCCACCACTGTTGTCATCCGTGGACGCCCAGGCCTTTTTGAGTTCCCAAGCTCACCAGTCAATTCCTTTTTTCTCAGAATGTACCCGACTGTTGATTTTGCTACTCCAAGCATGTCTGCTATCTCTCTGATGGATTTTTTCTTTTTTTTCAGCCTCAGGATGTTCTGTTTCACCTCAATTGAGAGTTCCTTAGACCGCATGTTGTCTGGTCACACCAACAGCTTCCAAATGCAAAACCACACACCTGTAATCAACCCCAGACCTTTTAACTACTTCCTTGATTACAGGTTAACAAGGGAGACGCCTACAGCGTTAATTGCAGCCCTTAGAGTCCCTTGTCCAATTACTTTTGGTCCCTTGAAAAAGAGGAGGCTATGCATTACAGAGCTATGATTCCTAAACCCTTTCTCCGATTTGGATGTGAAAACTCTCATATTGCAGCTGGGAGTGTGCACTTTCAGCCCATATTATATATATATAATTGTATTTCTGAACATGTTTTTGTAAACAGCTAAAATAACAAAACTTGTGTCACTGTCCAAATATTTCTGGACCTAACTGTAGATGCTGCAGTGCAATACATAGCGTAAATGCATGTAAGTAGGCATAGTAAATGTCTATGGTGTAAGAAGCTTGCGTGTTATCATGCAGCTGTGAGGGCAGGGTGTCAGACACAGCCAACCTTTCTACAAAGAAGACAAACATAGTTTAGTATTATTTTTACTTTATCGATAGCTGTGCTGTATACACAATGCTAACCACCGTGTGGGGAGGGAAAAGGAGCTGCTGGGCTGTAGGAGAACCAGTAAGCATTTACTTGCAGGCTGGGGTCTGAAATTCCCCTGTAACTTGATTTAATATTCCAGCCTCAATTACAAGTCAAATCAGCAATAAGAAGACTTTATCAATGTGGTAAGATTCCACCAAAGCTCTTTCAAGTTTAGTGATGCTTTGTGGTTGTAAAAAAAAAAAAAAAAAATAGACATGTATTTCCAATTTTCCCCCAATATAAGTCAAAAAAGAAAAATGATATAAAAATGACATTAAAATTAATCTGCATGTTTTGAGATAAAATGAGGCAAAAATTATTTGAATATCTAAACTAGAATATTTTTTTCTTTAGAGCAGTTAAAAGCGGATGCATGATAAAAAGTGAAAATATACCTGGCCAGGAAGGAGGAAAAATTGCCCAGCTCTTAACTTTTTAATTCTGTATGTAAACTACATATGACTCACATGTATGTCATATGACTCTGCTTGTCTTTACTCCGCAAGTGTTAACCTGTTAAATACCACTGTTAATCTCTGACAACCGAATTTAACATGCGCTGGCAGAATGTGCATCATTCCACATGCTCATCAGCTAGCCCGTGACAAAATCGTAGGGCGCCAACGGGTTGTCATGACAGTCGGAAATCTGATCTGATCTGATCTGATCGGAGATCTGCTGATGAATCCTGTGCCTGTCTTTAATAATTTCCTGTGAAAGCCAGCCTATGGCTGGTGTTTATAGGAGATTTTGATTTTAACTATACATAGCAGTGCTAGTGCACTGCTATGTATACCACAAATGATCACATGATCGCAGGTTTATGTCTAAGGGACTATCAAATACAGTAAAAAGTGAAAAGTCTTTAAAAATATGAAAACAAAACAGCACAAAAGATGAAATGACCCTCCTTGTGCCTTATTAAAAATAAAACAATATAAAAAAAATAAACATTTTCTATTACTACATTCACAAAAGTTCGATCTATCAAAATGCAAAATAAATTAATCTGATTAATGGCATAATGATAAAGTCTAAACGTCAGAATTACGTTTTTTTTTTAGACATTGCAACTAGAGATGAGGAACCTCAGCTCGAGGCTCAGGGTTCGAGCTCGGAAAATGATGTAAAAATCCATGTGGTGAGTATTGCACTGTGCTTGTGTCTGAGTGATTACCTGCATTGTGTGCGCTAC
Organism: Anomaloglossus baeobatrachus; assembly: GCF_048569485.1. Taxonomy (NCBI): domain Eukaryota; kingdom Metazoa; phylum Chordata; class Amphibia; order Anura; family Aromobatidae; genus Anomaloglossus; species Anomaloglossus baeobatrachus. Next base: position 451,943,696 of record NC_134354.1, read on the forward strand.
TGGAAGTATTTGTTCATCGCAAATTAGGCTTTCATTCAGCGTACTGAGCTGTTTTGTTTACAGAGAGATGCCGGTTTAGTGCACAAATTTCTGCAACCAAATACTCAATGCCCGCACATAGCCTAACAGAATCGCATGCACAATAACTTGCAACAATATCTACACGTATTGGGGACTATGAACCAACTAGAGCTCCCTAGAATGTTTGATGCTTCCTATACAAACTGCTAAGCAAAATAATTACCACCAAACACTCCAAACTTACAAAATGAGGAATATAGACAAAGGCTAATTCACATTTTAATTCACATTCATTCCAATAAAATGGTATTTGAAGTGTTGCTACTGTATCTGTAAATTGAAGCAGAAGCTAAATATTACTCACCCAGTCCTTTAATCCCGACTAATGAGTCACAGACTTCCGTCACTGACAGTACATTAAGGAAGTAATATTGTACAAACAAACTTTAAACCAGAGCTCCCTGTGTATGACCTACTGCTTGGAATCATGTTCGCCCTTATGTAGGGTAGAAAGGAAGTAGAAAGAGTCATTGCTTTAAGAATTCTGAAGGAATCCAGCTCAATAACCAGTTTTACCAGTAAAATTGACAGCTTAGACGCATGTGCACTTAATCTATAATTTTCAAGGCTAAGCAATATGTTTTTTATTTTTTCTTTAAATAGAAAAGCATTACAGACTTCGGATATGTGAATAGGAATCTAAATGGAGACTTTCCTTGGGCTGAATTCACATGTCCTCTAGTTATTTCCATATTTATCTCTTTTTGGCATTTAAAAAAATGTAAATTAAATGGTCAACTACTGGATGCATTCACTTGAATGGGTATGTAAGTGTCCACAAAAGTCTTTGGCTTGATCAAAATCCAGCAGCGTTTTTTTTGTAGCCGGATAAGGTTTAGCTGTGCAGTGACCAATTGTTTGAACCGGATGTAGCAGAAATGATTTATGTTTGCACACACACTTTTTGTAGGCTAAAAAAAACATATTTCTTAATTAGCCATCCATTTTTCTTCCATTTGGAACAAATTCTTTTTTTTTTCTGTCTAGTAGATCCATTTTAGGTTAGTTTCACACTTCCACAAAATCCGCTGGGTCCGTTGCTGCGTCGTTTTGACGCATCCGTTATTTTTGTGGTGTCAACAGACGCAATGGATCCGTTATTTCACAGGAATCCGGTAGTCGATTCCTGTGAAATAACGGACCCGTTGCATCCATTGCATCCGTTTGGCGTCCTTTAGGCGTCCGTCTAACGGAATGCGTCGGCTCTGCTTTTTTTTTTTTTTTTTTTCATTTCTTCATTCTGGGCATGCTCAGTAGAAATTAGCGGAATCCAGTAGCGGATTCCGTTTTAAAGCACTTTGCAACGGAATCCGCTACCATAGGGAGCAATTATAAATTTTAACGGAAGCAACGGAATCCACTGGTCGGGGTCATTTTGATGCAAGCAAATAACGTTACATTCAGCGTTGCTTCCGCTCGGCGGAAGCAACAGATCGTCGGCCAACGGAAGCAACGCAGGTACTTTTGGCACAATCCGTCATCAATGCAAGTCTATGGGAAACAGCAGAATCCGTTAACGGATTCCGCTGATTCCCAAGACAGCGGATTGCGTAAAAAAAAAAACCAAAAAACGGAAGTGTGAAAGTACCCTAAAATGGATGATTACTAAACATGTAAATTTAGCCTTAAAAAAGTGTAGTCTGCACAACTTTTTGGGATGGCATCTGGATCTGTTACTTTTAAAGTCTGTCAGCAGGTTTTTGCAATGAAATCTAGGGACAGAATAAAAGAGGGCTTAAAACACTGAGTTTAGCAATATAGTACTTATCAAGCTGTATGCGCTTTACTTTTAATGAGGGTTTTATCACTAAGACATTATTATTGCTTTGATTTGCTGCCTCCTTATAAGTCAACCTACTACACCCCCTCTCCTTGATAAGCAGCTCACTGTCAATATGCAATGTACATAGAGAGCCTGGTGTGAGTGGGTTAGCTTTCTCAGCTCTGCTTCATGTTACATCCAAGATCTCTGATTGTCACTACTGCTGATCCCAATAAAAAAAGTTGGATTCTGGGTCTCTTTTTGGGGTAGGGGAATATTTATATTGAAAAATTATTTCTATTGTAACTAGGGCTTGTATAGTTGCCACTGTTATTGCAGCAGTTCTGTTCCCAGTGGCTTTCATTCTATACTATGCATTATAGACAGCGAACCTTGAACCCTGAAGCAGTTAAAAGATGTGACATAACATATAACATGTGCACAGCAATGTCATTGTGAGGGTGTTTTTTCTCTGTTTTTTCTTTTAGACAGATTCCACTTATAATTGTTATTCATCAGTTCATCCAACAATGTAGATAGTTTTACAGGATGGCACAAGACTGTGTTGAATCAGATCCTTGTGCTTACTAATTTTTCCGGGGTCAAGGGCATCAACTTAAAGGCCTGGCTGTTCACCTACAGATTGGTTAGGATCTTTCCCAGTGGAACATAGGATACATCAGCAGACAATTAACCACTTTGTTATCTGTACTCTTTGTGTGAATCATAGTGAAAATCCTGCAAGCGGCCAAACATTGCAGATAAATTGATGCCCTGTTTGCTTTCATTATCAAAATGTATTTTATTTTTAATCTTGATTCTTACCATTTGCCTTTCTGTCCTAGTACAGTCTGTAAAAAATCTTTAAAAACTGATATAATCTGTATAGATTGTAAATGCCAGATGGGGAATACAAGAACATATCGTATTGTTTTATTGCATCATAACATTTATCATACCTATGTTCAGGTACAATACCTATTCTCATACAGTACTGTGTAAATGTTTTAGTCATGTGTTGAAAAAGATGTTGAAAAGAATGTTTACAAAAATAGAAGCGTTAAAGGGTATAACCAGAAGTTAGTTTTAAAAAAAAACAAAAACACAAGAAAAACCCTGCTACCTACCTGCCTTTGTGCCCAGTGCTGTTCTTCACTGGCACGGAGTGGTCACAGACTATTCCTGGCAGTGATTCAGCTGCTTCCACTGACATCTTGTCAGCAGAGCAGCGACATCTCATCCACTCTGCTCTGTAGATGGAGCGAGACAGCTGACATCACGCTCATTGACAGCTAGCTCTCCTAGTTTGACCACAGGCTCCCCGCTGCCTAACTGGAGGACACAGCTGTCAATCAGTATAATAACGGCTGTCCCAGCCCATCAACACAGCAGAAAGGAACTACCTGTGTGTTACTGCGTTGGCTTTTTCTTTTTTTTTTTTGTTTAAAGTCCCAGATATATCCTCTAAAAGTTTCTATCAAGAAATAGACAGGAATCACAAGATATCCCACCATTGTCACCAATCATCAGGGGACAGTTGAGAAGATGACGCCGATAACCCACTGCCGCCACCAGTTTGTCACGAACAGCACCCCACTGCCTCCAATTGTCAAGACAATATGCAATTGACTGAAAATTAATTGACAAGGTGATTTCCGCTTTCACTACTAGGCTATTATTGGGCATTTTCACAGTGAACGTATAGCATATACACACTCAATTCCAACATGTGGAATATATATATGTATATATATATATATATATATATATATATATATATAGATATATATATAAAAATATATATATATATACTTCTGCATGGTCATAACCCAAGAAAAACTAGCTGCCACCACCAATCGTTTAAACAGGCAGATTGGACACCCATTACTGGTAACGTTTAGTCTTACAGGGCTTCAGGGATGTGGTTTATAGAGCAAGAGGAATAAAGAAAATACATTTATTATATTTAATCGAAAAAGTAGATAGTGTTTATAGAAATATACAAAAGATATTACAAAAGGAACAAAGCAATAAAGTATATAGAACTAGATAAAATAAAAGGGATAAACAAAAGTACTAAACCTGCAGTCGCAGGGATGGCAGGGAAGCACTCGGGATGAAATATGGAACAATCCTACAGCAAACTGTATCTTTCAGACTGAACAAGGACGATAACTCAGAATCTGTATTATTAGATATCAGTCACTCCCACATACCTCCTATTGCTGACTTCAGATGAGGACTGGTCATTGGAATATGTCTCAGGTCCAAAAATTATGGGACCCTTCACCTTCATGATATCTGCTCCCCTTAAAGGTACCAGGTGAGAGATATTAATACCATATTACATATCATGATTTTATCTTTCCATAGATAGGACACATGGCATATAAAGCCCCATCCATCTGACCAATACCAATTTGGGGATGATACACATATCGCACAGTCATGCAAGAACATGCATGTCATTCCCCTTGGATCACACTGTTGAAAATATGTCTCCCATAACTGTAGGACCTATGCATGTCACAAAACCTTAAATATTTATAACTAGAACCTGGTGTCATACTGTTTGCTGTAGTTCTTTGAAGATAGGCAGCCTTATCTACTCAGGGGCTAAATTTTTGTTTCTTAAGGTGGCTTTACACACTGCAACATCGCAAACAACATCGCTGTAACGTCACCAGTTTTGTGACGTAATAGCGACCTCCACAGCAACATTGCAGTGTGTAAAACACATCAGCGACCTGGCCCCTGCTGTGAAGTTGCTGATCGCTACAAATCGTTCAGGACTATTCTTTGGTCCTTTGTTTCCCGCTGTGCAGCATGATCGCTAGAAAGTCTCAGTGTGTAAAGGGGACTTAAATGTGCAGGCAGCAGGAGCCGGCTTCTGCGGACACTGGTAACCACGGTAAACATCGGGTAACCAAGAAGCCCTGTCCTTGGTTACCCGATATTTACCTTCGTTACCAGCCTCCGCCGCTCTTACTGTCAGTGCTGGCTCCTGCTCCTTGCACGTGTAGCAGAGTACACATCGGGTAATTAACCCCATGTGTGCTGTAACTAGGAGAGCAGGGAGCCAGCGCCAAGCAGCGTGCGCTGCTCCCTGCTCTCTGCACGTGTAGCTACAGCACACATCGGGTAATTAACCCGATGTGTGCTGTAACTAGGAGAGCAGGGAGCCAGTGCTAAGCAGTGTGCGCTGCTCCCTGCTCTCTGCACGTGAAGTTACAGCACACATCGGGTAATTAACCCGATGTGTACTGTAGCTAGGAGAGCAGGGAGCCAGCGCCAAGCAGTGTGCGCTGCTCCCTGCTCTCTGCACGTGTAGCAGAGTACACATCGGGTAATTAACCCCATGTGTGCTGTAACTAGGAGAGCAGGGAGCCAGCGCCAAGCAGCGTGCGCTGCTCCCTGCTCTCTGCACGTGTAGCTACAGCACACATCGGGTAATTAACCCGATGTGTGCTGTAACTAGGAGAGCAGGGAGCCAGCGCTAAGCAGTGTGCACTGCTCCCTGCTCTCTGCACGTGTAGCTACAGCACACATTGGGTAATTAACCAGATGTGTACTGTAGCTAGGAGAGCAGGGAGCCAGCGCTAAGCAGTGTGCGCTGCTCCCTGCTCTCTGCACGTGTAGCTGCGTACGCTGGTAACCAAGGTAAATATCGGGTTGGTTACCCGATATTTACCTTAGTTATCAAGCGCAGCATCACTTCAGTGCGTCGCTGCTGGCTGGGGGCTGGTCACTGGTTGCTGGTGAGATCTGCCTGTGTGACAGCTCACCAGCAACCCGTGTAGCGATGCTCCAGCGATCCCTGCCAGGTCAAGTTGCTGGTGGGATCGCTGGAGCGTCTGACTGTGTGACCTCTCACCAGCAACCTCCTAGCAGGTTGTATCGTTGTTCGGATCGCTGGTAAGTTGTTTAGTGTGATGGTACCTTTAGCCTCTTGAATACACTGAATCCAGATCTGTGTGCCTGTTTTCCAGCAGATATACCAGTTCAACTACGTGTTCACACTAGGGGTCGTAGCTGAACAGGGGTCAGACGTAGTTTTAAGAGTGCTAGTTAGTGATGAGCGAGTATGCTTGTTACTACTCGGTACTCGCACGAGTATCACTGTACTCTACTGTACTGTACGCTACTCGGCGGGTACCGAGTAATTTCGCGATACTCATGCTGTACTCGTGGTCTTCATCCCTGCATGTTGGCGCTCTTTTGAGAGCCAGCCCTCATGCAGGGATTGGCTGGCAGACCACTGCAATGCCACAGCCCTGTTAGTTGTGGAATTGCAGTGATTGGCCGGCCCGCACAGCGTGACCGAGCCTTTATACCGGCGGGCGCGCTGTGCTCTGCACACAGCCATCTCATATTCCCTGCTTTCCCCGCCCACAGGCGCCTATGATTGGTTGCAGTGAGACACGCCCCCACGCTGAGTGACAGGTGTCTCATTGCACCCAATCACAGCAGCCGGTGGGCGTGTCTATACTGTGCAGTAAAATAAATAAATAAATAATTTTAAAAAACCGGCGTGCGGTCCCCCCAATTTTAATACCAGCCAGATAAAGCCATACGGCTGCAGGCTGGTATTCTCAGGATGGGGAGCCCCACGTTATGGGGAGCCCCCCAGCCTAACAATATCAGTCAGCAGCCGTCCAGAATTGCCGCATACATTATATGCGACAGTTCTGGGACTGTACCCGGCTCTTCCCGATTTACCCTAGTGCGTTGGCAAATCGGGGTAATAAGGAGTTAATGGCAGCCCATAGCTGCCACTAAATCCTAGATTAATCATGTCAGGCATCTCCCCGAGATACCTTCCATGATTAATCTGTAAATTACAGTTAAAAAACACACACACCCGAAAAATCCTTTATTAGAAATAAAAAACAATAACAAAGTCCCTCATCGCCAATTTATTAACCCCGACAAAGCCCTCCATGTCCGGCGTAATCCACGGACCTCCAGCGTCGCGTCCACCTCTGCTGCATGCAGGTGACAGGAGCTGCAGAATACACCGCCTCTCCGGTCAGCTTCACACAGCATCTGAGGTGAGTAGCGCGATCAGCTGCTGTCAGTCAGGTAACTCACGGCCACCGCTGGATCCAGCGGTGGCCGCGATTAACCTCAGTGACAGCTCAGCTGATCGCTATACTCACCTCAGTTGCTGCGTGGAGCTGACCGGAGCGGCGGTGAGTAGCGCGATCAGCTGAGCTGTCACTGAGGTTACCCGCGGCCACCGCTGCATCCACCGCTAGATTCAGGTAACCTCAGTGACAGCTCAGCTGATCGCGATACTCAACTCAGTTGCTGCGTGGAGCTGACCGGTGCGGCGGTGAGTAGCGCGATCAGCTGAGCTGTCACTGAGGTTACCCGCGGCCACCGCTGCATCCACCGCTGGATCCAGGTAACCTCAGTGACAGCTCAGCTGATCGCGCGGCTGTCTTCAGTTGCTGTGTGAAGCTGACAGGAGCGGCGGTGTATTCTGCAGCTCCTGTCACCTTCATGCAGCACAGCTGGATGCGACGCTGGAGGACTGAGGAGTACGCCGGACATGGAGGGTTTGTCGGGGTTAATAAATTGGTGATGAGGGACTTTGTTAGTGTTTTTTATTTCTAATAAAGGATTTTTCGGGTGTGTGTGTTTATTAACTGTAATTTACAGATTAATCATGGAAGGAATCTCGGGGAGACGCCGGACATGATTAATCTAGGATTTAGTGGCAGCTATGGGCTGCCATTAACTCCTTATTACCCCGATTTGCCAACGCACTAGGGTAAATCGGGAAGAGCCGGGTACAGTCCCAGAACTGTCGCATATAATGTATGCGGCAATTCTGGGCGGCTGCTGACTGATATTGTTAGGCTGGGGGGCTCCCCATAACGTGGAGCTCCCCGTCCTGAGAATACCAGCCTTCAGCCGTATGGCTTTATCTGGCTGGTATAAAAATTGGGGGGACCGCACGCCGGTTTTTTTAATTATTTAATTATTTATTTCACTGCACAGTATACACACACCCACCGGCTGCTGTGTTTGGGTGCAATGAGACACCTGTCACTCAGCGTGGGTGCGTGTCTCACTGCAACCAATCATAGGCGCCGGAAAGCAGGAAAGCAGGGAATACGAGATTGTTTAATGAGCGGCCGGCTTTTTCAAAAGAGGAAAAGCCGCCGGAGTTTAGTGAACAGCTGTGCAGCGCCGTGGCAGTGATCGGGGAACGGTAAGTAAGAGAGAGGGGGGAGACTGACCGACAGACTGTGAGAGGGGGATAGACAAGACAGAGCGAGACCGACCGACGGGAGATAGAATGAAAAAAAAAAAAATGACCGACATCGCTAGTAAAAAGCACAAAACGTGCGTTTTGGACATCGGAGTGCCACACAATGTTTTACGTAAAATCTTTCATGTATTAATCTCAAAAAGTAACATACACCAGCTCTATCTCACTATTGGGTATGTACCCTTAACATTTCCGCCATGAAAATTCATTTTGGTGTCATTTTGGAAGGTTTTCTGGTGAGTCCGTAAAAATGGCGTAAAACTCGGACAAAATTGTTCACAGCTGTGACTTTTGAGTGATAAATGCTTCAAGGGGTCTTCCCCATGCTGTTGCCATGTCATTTGAGCACTCTTCTGAGACTTTTGTGACATTTTTAGGGTTTCTACATGCTGCCGGGGGTCATTTCAGAAAAATACTCGGGTCTCCCATAGGATAACATTGGGCTCGGTGCTCGGGCTGAGTACACGAGTATCTTGGGATGCTCGGCCCGAGCCTCGAGCACCCGAGCTTTTTGGTACTCGCTCATCACTAGTGCTAGTACTTGTTTTCTTTCCAAGTTATGATGAGCCATCTTTCTTTATAGATACATTATGACAGTTTGCATTTTATTAATTGATATATTGTAAATCAAATCAGTCAAATTTCCTTTAATTCTCAGGTCCCCATGAATTTGAACAACTTGTGATTTGACAGGATAGAAAGATAGCTGCTTCCATTTCAAACAATGCTAAAGACTGCGGCCGCCAAAGCATGGGCTTATGACTGTCATCTGAGAGAATTACGATGATTATGGAAATTACACTCTGATCAAAGTTTGATCCGAGTGTCAGCATTGTGTGATCTGATTCTCTAGGATGAGCGAATCGGAGCATGTGGTTAGAAGAACAACAACATTTCTCAACTGCTTCCACAGTGTTAGGCGGGCTTTGCACATTACGACATTGCAGGTGTGATGTCGGTGGGGTCAAATCGAAAGTGATGCACATCCGGCGTCACAGTTGATATCGTAGTGTGCAAATCCTTTTTGATACGATTAACGAGTGTAAAAGCGTCGTTATCGTATCATCGGTGTAGGGTCCGACATTTCCATAATGTCGGTGCAGCGACAGGTACGATGTAGTTCCTCGTTCCTGCGGCAGCACACATCGCTGTGTATGAAGCCGCAGGAGCGAGGAACATCTCCTTCCTGCATCTCGGCTGCTATGTGGAAGGAAGGAAGTTGGCGGGATGTTTACATCCTGCTCATCTCCGCCCCTCCGCTGCTATTGGCCGCCTGACGTGTGACGTCGCTGTGACGCCGCACAACCCGCCCCCCTTAGAAAAGAGGCGGGTCGCCAGCCAGAGCGACATCGCAGGCCAGGTAAGTGCATGTGAAGCTGGCGTAGCGATAATGTTCGCTACGGCAGCTATCACAAGATATCGCTACTGCGACGGGGGCGGCGACTATCGCGCTCGACATCGTAGCATCGGCTTGCGATGTCGCAACGTGCAACGTAGCCTTAAGTGTGCAGAAATCAGACTGCACTCAGATGTAATCCAAATGTGATTCGAATATCAATCAGATCATACTCAGTTTTTTCCTCAATGTAAAAATCTTACATGTGAATGGCACCATAGACCAACATTGGTCGAAGTGCAATACAATATTTTGTCGGATTGCAGTTGGATCAGAAATACAGCAGTCTGCCCCTACCCTAATAAGAATTTTTTACCTGCAGAGTCAGTGCAACTGTGAATTGATTGAACTGTGAAATATTGCAGTAAAATCACCTTTATAACTTTATTTATTTTTTTCTATACACATTGCAAACAAGAGGAAAGTGTAATACCCCCTGTCCTAATTTTGTCACTAAAGAAAATTCTTAAAAGTGTCCATCTCTGGCTTGTGAGACAGAAGTCAATTATTTTTTATTTAAATCTCAATACTGCAGAAATGAGAGTTGGAAGTTTCGCCCCCAGCAGTTCTCCCCCAGCAGTTCGCCCCCAGGTACACTTCGCCCCCGAACATTTCGCCCCCAGGATGTTTCTTTCCCGCACATTTCGCCCCCACACATTTCGCCCCCAGCAGTTTGCCCCCGGATGTTTCGCCCCCACACATTTCGCCCCCAGCAGTTTTCCTTTAGATGTTTTGCCCCCAGCAGTTCGCCCCCGGACGTTTCGCCCCCAGCAGTTTTCCCCCAGACGTTTCGCCCCCAGCAGTTCACCCCCAGACACTTCGCCCCCGGACGTTTCGCCCCCGCACATTTCGGCAACAGCAGTTCGCCCACGGATATTTCGCCCCCAGATGTTTCGGCCCAAATTAGGCAGGGAATTTTGGCCTGGTGTTTTACCCTTAAGACCTCTTTCACAGTAGGCACTTACCCAAGTGATAAGCACTGGAAAATCGCTAAGAAGATGTTTCGCCCCCAGCAGTTTGCCCCCGAATGTTTCACCCCCAGCAGTTTGCCCCCGGACGTTTCGCCCCCGGATGTTTCGCTCCCAGGATGTTTTGCCAATTTCGCCCCCGCACATTTCGCCAACAGCAGTTCGCCCTCAGCTTTTTGCCCCCAGATGTTTCAGCCCCAAATTAGGCAGGGAATTTTGGCCTAGTGTTTTAGCCCTAAGGCTGCAACCGCACTTTGTGTTCTCCTACTTGCAGTTCAGAACGCACATTTTGGGCTTAATTGATTTGACCAAAGTTGCCTTTTTCTGAATTTTAGCGCTGAAAACGCATTTTAGATGCGTTTTCAGCGCTTTTACCTGTTTTTTCACATGCGTTTTGAACATCAAGACACTGCTAAATAAAGATTAAACAGTCAAACCCAATGAAAAAAGGAAAAAAAAAGGAACAGATATAGAATTTTAGAAATAATTTAAGAAATAGAAATATTTAATGAAATTATAGCAGTAATTTACTATTTATTAGAAAAATAGCTAAAAATTAGTAATTTTTATAAATGTAATTGTCGGACTATGTGTGTGTGTAAAGGGACATATCAAATCATTATTATAATGTTCAAAAAGCATGCGTTTTGGTAGTTCAATACGCTTGTTTTCTGCACATAAAAAGCAGGTAAAACGCAGGAAATTTGAAGTTTCTTGGTTTTTGCGATTTCTCATTGACTTCAATGTTAGCAAAACACACCTAAGACCCGCAACACACATCCGTTTTTTTTGTACGTGTGAGGTACGTATTTGCACGTACCGGAGACACGGAGGCACGGAGACCCATGTTATTCAATGGTAGATGGCACACACACGTAAAATCACACGGAACGTGTGTCCGTGTGGTAAGTACGTGTGTGCGCTTTTCTACCCGGACGATATGTCCGTTTTTGGCCGGCAGCACGCAGGCACGGACCCGCTTTAGTCTATGGGTCCGTGCCTGCATGGACCGCACACGGAGTATGTCCGTGTTCAGCACGTATCGTCCGTGTCCGTTTTTCATCAAAAAATCCGAAACACTTGTTTCCAATCTATCAGGTCAATTTAAGGCAAACAACAACACCAGGATCTTATGATGAATGATTAACAACGTTAATTGGGTAAGAATGCGGACCTTTAAAAACGGACAGCACACGGACTGCACACGTACGTATTTTATGTCAATACGGACATTCCACACGCACACACGGCTCGCATACGCCATCACACGGATGCCATATGTACCGGAGAAACGCCCCAAAAATACGGAACACGGACCCGAAAAACGGACCGTGTCATACGGACGTTTTTTTTGCGGAAGTGTATTTTAGGCCTAAAATGGCAAAAACAATTGACATGCTGCTTCTTTGAACGCATGGTTTTTGCCACAAACTATGCAAAGTGCTTTATAACGGAATCCACCGCTGATTCCGCTAATTTCTACTGAGCATGCCCAGAATGAAAAAAAATAATAAAAAGAGCTGACGCATTCCGTTAGACGGACCCCTAACGGATGCAATGGGTCCGTTATTTCACAGGAATCAGCTAACGGATTCCTGTGAAATAACGGACCTGTTGCATCCGTTGACAACACAAAAATAACGGATGCGTCAGCAACGGACCCAGCAGATTCAAGCCAACAAAAGTGTTAAACTAGCCTTACCTGACTCAGCACTGACCTGCTTTGTTGCAAGTTTTGTTGCAGATGTAACAAGTAGCAGGTCAGATGTCCTGCAAGTTACATTAGACTAGCTTTTATTCCATCTGTATATAGAATCTCTGAAATCTACACAAAGAGAGAGGTGTACTGCCACAAAAAATCCGTCAGCTTCCCCAGCAATTCACTTTCTACAACTATGAATTCAGTTCTGTCCAAACGTGGAAGGAGGAAGTTGGTCCATGAGAATCACATTTACTTCTTTTCCAAAAGAACCACTGATGATGTCCATTCCATCTGGGTATGTGAAAAACGGTGAATACCAGGACAGGAAAGGAACACTAACTTAGTATTCCAGACACTTTTAGGATGGCAGAAAAAGTGTCAGCTCTTTGTGCAAATAAAATAGCGTGGCAAAAAATGGCTGGTGGGTAGAGTGCCTGGGTTCTGTGGCTACCAGGACAGGAAAGGAAGCCTCACTTTCTATCCCTCCTAATGAAAAAATGCAGCAAGGAATTCCCTGAGCTGAGGTACACAGACGCTGTTATCTAAAGCTGTACACAGCGTTTGCACGGACCTGCCTAGCAGCTATGGCTATGTACGCCAGGAAATCAGCCCTGAAAAGGGCTGAAATATCCTGCAGTCCCTCCCTAATCCCTACAGCGCTGTGTAGCTTGCACTATGTCTATTTGTGCACACAACAGGATCAGCGGTGGCAGCAGCAGCGTGAGCGGTGACTGTCACCCACACGCAGAAGGCAGATAATGGCGGCATTAGGTAAAATGGCGACATTCACAGCCTATGATACATGCCCTTGCTTGTCTGGCAAAACTCCACTTAGCTGTGTGTGTGTCTGGGATTGGCTGACATGCTGGCCCGCCCCACTACACGTGCGCTTAGGAAAAAGAAAAAAAAAATGGCGATTGGCATTCTCTCAGCAGCACAGATCTAAACCGCGTCCCCCCGCACACTATATGCTGACATTTGATAATAGTGTGAATCACAGTGACTCACACCATTACAGTGAAAAGCCAGCTAGTAACTAGATAGGCTTTTTGCTGATCGAACCGTTCTCGAACGTAACTCGAGCTGTCGAGCTTTTAGCAAAAAGCTTGCGTTCGAGTTCATTCTCGAGCACCCCCAAAAATCACTCGAACATGAAATTGGCGAACCTCGAACATCGCTCAACTCTACTGAGGACTCAGTGTGCTGCTAGAGGAGGGTTTGGCTTCCGCCCGTACTTAACATGCATCCATGAAGAAAGAGCTCCGCGCTGCTGAAGTCCTATACAAATCCTTTATTGCATTACAAAGTTCCAAAAGTGCCAGACCATCATCACCCACCCACATATATACATATATATACACACACACTGTTCGGGCGTACAGTGTGCATATATATATATCTAGTTCTGGAGATTGGATCGGAATTAATTCCAATCTTTCGGTATGATCGGCCCGATCTGATCCTATCTTTCCAGTCATTGGCCAACACTAGTTGGAATCAGTAGGCCTCACTACACTATATTGCCCTCAAAGTTTCCCTTGAAGGCAAAAATCACATAGTATTTTATATCAGCACCTTATAGTGTAGCATTTTTCACATTTGTGCAAAAGAAACTTTGCAATAATTATGCATAATGGAATTGTTTTAATACAATGTTAAATGGTTAAGTAGCTTACAAGAGTCATGCAGAAGGAACTGCTGCTGGACACCATCAATACTGATCTCCTGGAACTCCAAGGGGATAACAAGTTGATCAAGGGTTTGAGGTAACCTTGGGATATTGCCACGTTGCCTTGCTAATCGTATTGTTCTCTTCAGTGATGCTTTCCTTGGGAGAAGTGCTACTACATTAGAATGGGCTCCTGAAATGACGTCTGTGAGAATCTGTTGTGGTGTCTCCTGTATTCTCCTTGCCCTGGTGACTGCCTCATTAACAAGTCGGATTGCTTCAGGTCTTGCAGCTTGTGCTGCGTTACTGTGAAGATTGACTACTTTCACAACTTCGCCAGATTCTTCATTGGTCTAAACACGTCCCTTGCAAGTCGACCGTTTTTCACATAACAGATGAAATGGACATCATCAGCGGTTCTTTTGGAAAAGAAGTAAATGTGGTTCTCATGGACCAACTTCCTCCTTCCACGTTTGGACAGAACTGAATTCATAGTCGTAGAAAATGAATTGCTGTGAAAGCTGACAGATTTTTTGTGGCAGTACACCTCTCTCTTTGTGGAGATTCAGACACCGCTATATTCTGATGTACAGATGGAATAAAAGCTAGTCTAAAGGAAGAGCCCGGACTGCTGCCCCAAAGGGGCTCAAGGGAGGGCTACATGACTAGGAGGGATGCCAGGCCATAGGGTTAATAAGGGGTTAATGGAGAAAGTCAGTTTGAGCGCGAAATCTGGGGGTGGTGCTAAGGGTCAGTTAGGATCAGGGGTCAGTGTGATTGGTCAGGGGGTGGTGCTATAGGGGGTCGTATATAGGGCAGGTCAGAGGGGGGTGGGCCATTCCTACCTGGACGGTGACTGGAATCGTTCCCGCCCGCCCGCCCTGATTTTGGATTCGACATCGACGAGGAAGAGGAGGAAGATCGTATTTGTCGCAGCGGCGGAAAGGAGGGGGGTGTCTGAAGGTGGGGGTTTGCACAGAGGAGAGGACGGAACCCAGTGCCGGAGCGGGTTACCTCTAGCGGTGCAATTGTTTGGTAAACGGGTCCTTGCTGGGTTGAGTCTCAGCAGGACATGGTGTGGGCAACATCCGGCTTGGGCTCTCGAGTCGGTGTGTTGCGGCTGAGGGTCAGGAGGTGGGCTGATGTTGCAAGAACATTTTGGTTAACCTTCAGGTACCCCCCCTCCTTTTTCGGGGGTTCTTCAATGAAGAATTGTATTGTTACATGGTTTATGTTTTGTTAATAATAAATGGGGCTGCTGTGGCCTTTATATCCAATGTCACGCAGTGTTTGTGTTTATTTTAGATAAGAACCCTGGGGGGGTAGGGGGATGTTGGGTGGAGGTCAAGGCCTTTAGTCAGACATTCCGGAGTCATGTAACTTGCAGGACATCTGACCTGCTACATGTTACATCTGCAACAAAACTTGCAACAAAGCAGGTCAGTGCTGAGTCAGGTAAAAGTTCACAATTGTTTTGATTTTAGGCCTCTTGCACACTGTCATTTTAGAGTGGTTTCACACTTGTGTTTGGGGCCGCCAGAGGTCAATCCGCTCTGGATCTGACATCCAGCTGACCCTGGGGCAATGCTGGTGGAATACTTGCATTCCGCTTGCATTGCCCATAGAAGTGAACGGCTGGGTTCCGCGAGCTGCAGCCGCCCGTTCGATTTCTTAATGCCGCAATCAGTGTCAGAAAAAAAAGAAGAGCATTTTCTTCTTTTCGTTCCGCTGAAGGTTAGCAGAACGGCGGCATTACAGAAGCGAATGGGCGGCCTGTAGCGCATATGTAGCGGAAGTGTGAAAGCACCCTTATGCTGCCACTGTTTTAGAACGCCAAAGCACGTGCTTTACTGGCATTTTTGAGAGCGCTTTTGTGAGCGCTCTCAGTAATGACACCATAAGATACAGGCTATTGATGAACGCCAAGTGCTCAAAACTAGCTCCTGTAATAAAATAAAAAGAGCTGGCCGAAACAACACCTCGCTTTTCCAGCCATTGACTTATATATTCAAAATTGGCAATCTTCTTAGCAATTTTCCAGTGCTTAGCACTTGGGTAAGTGCCTACTGTGAAAGAGGTCTTAGGGCTAAAACACAAGGCTAAAATTCCCTGCCTAATTTGGGGCCGAAACATCTGGGGGCGAAAGGCGAAATGTCCGGGGGCGAAGTGCTGGGGGCGAAACATCCGGGGGCGAAACGTCCGGGGGCAAACTGCTGGGGGCAAAACATCCGGGGCAAAACGTCCGGGGGCGAACTGCTGGGGGCAAAACATCCGGGGGCAAAACGTCCGGGGGCGAACTGCTGGGGGCGAAACATCTTCTTAGCGATTTTCCAGTGCTTAGCACTTGGGTAAGTGCCTACTGTGAAAGAGGTCTTAAGGCTAAAACACCAGGCCAAAATTCCCTGCCTAATTTGGGGCCGAAACATCTGGGGGCGAAATATCCGTGGGCGAACTGCTGTTGGCGAAATGTGCGGGGGCGAAATGGGCAAAACATCCTGGGGGAGAACTGCTGGGGGTGAAACATCTGGGGGCAAACTGCTGGGGGCAAAACATCTGGGGGCGAAACGTCCGGGGGCGAACTGCTGGGGGCGAAACATCCGGGGAAAACTGCTGGGGGCGAAACATCCGGGGGAAAATGTTCGGGGGTGAACTGCTGGGGGCGAAACATCCGGGGGCGAACTGCTGGGGGCGAAACATCCGGGGGCGAACTGCTGGGGGCGAAACATCCGGGGGCAAACTGCTGGGGGCGAAACGTCCGGGGGCAAACTGCTGGGGGCGAAACGTCCGGGGGCAAACTGCTGGGGGCGAAACGTCCGGGGGCAAACTGCTGGGGGCGAAACATCCGGGGGTGAACTGCTGGGGGCAAAACATCTGGGGTAAAAAGTCTGGGGGCGAAACATCCGGGGCGAAACGTCCAGGGGCAAAACATCCGGGGGCGAAACATCCGGGGGCAAACTGCTGGGGGCGAAACATCCGGGGGCAAACTGCTGGGGGCGAAACATCCAGGGGCAAAACATCCGGGGGCGAAACATCCGGGGGCAAACTGCTGGGGGCGAAACATCCGGGGGCAAACTGCTGGGGGCGAAACATCCGGGGGCAAACTGCTGGGGGCGAAACATCCGGGGGCGAACTGCTGGGGGCAAAACATCTGGGGTAAAAAGTCTGGGGGCGAACTGCTGGGGGCGAAACATCCGGGGCGAAACGTCCAGGGGCAAAACATCCGGGGGCGAAACATCCGGGGGCAAACTGCTGGGGGCGAAACATCCGGGGGCAAACTGCTGGGGGCGAAACATCCAGGGGCAAAACATCCGGGGGCGAAACATCAGGGGCGAAACGTCCAGGGGCAAAACATCCGGGGGCGAAACATCCGGGGGCAAACTGCTGGGGGCGAAACATCCGGGGGCAAACTGCTGGGGGCAAAACATCCGGGGGAAAATGTCCGGGGGCGAACTGCTGGGGTTGAAAAACGTCCGGGGGCGAACTGCTGGAAGCGAAAAACATCCGGGGGCGAAACGTCCGGGGTCGAACTGCTGGGGGCGAAACATCCGGGGGCGATCTGCTGGGGGTGAAATGTGTGGGGGCGAAATGTGCGGGGGCGAAACATCCTGGGGGCGAAATGTGCGGGGGCGAAATGTTCGGGGGCAAAGTGTACCTGGGGGCGAAATGCTGGGGGCGAAATGCTGGGGGCGAACTGCTGGGGGCGAAACTTCCTAGAACCTGCAGAAATTTAAACATAAATGTACACCACACAAAGTGTGCATGTTGTATGTTTTTTGCACACTTCCTTGTTATACTAGTCCATTATTAGACCCGTTCACTCTATCCGACTACAGACAATGGTTACCACCGGATACCATTGGTTTTCCCTAGCCAGAGAAGTTGAGTTCATTTAGACTGGTTGTGCTTGCATTAAAAAGTTCACAAGTAGTGATGGGCAGACTCGGACTGTAAAAGTCTGAATCTGCGTGGTTTCAAAGGTGCCTGGGTAACGGACCCGGGCTAGGGATTCCGGATGTTTGATCCAGAATCAAGAACTTAAAAAAAAAATAAAAGGAAAAAAGAGAACAACTTCATACTTATCGAAGTACCGTCATGGCTGTAAACTGCTCCTGCGGCTCTCCCTGAACCGCTCATCATTCATCATCCATATGCACTGCTTTCCCTGCCCACCGGCCTTCCTGGTGTCTGTGATTGGTTGCAGTCAGATGTGCCGCCAGCTTGTGTGACAGCGTCTGACTGCTTCCACTCAAAGGCACTGTCTGCAGGTTAGAATCTATCCATGAACCAGGAGGGCTACGGATGAGAAGACGAGGAAACAACATGGGTGCAGCTCATCCTGAGCCACCTGCTTCATGAATCATGAACCAGGAGGGCTCAGGATGAGCAGAGGAGGAAATATCATGGCCGCAGCTCATCCTGAGCCTCGTTCTTCATGAATCATGAACAAGGAGGGCTCAGGATGAGCAGAAGAGTAAACATCGTGGGCGCAGCTCATCCTGAGCCTCCTGCTTCATGAATCATGATCAGGATGATCAGAGGAAGAAACATCACGAGCCTGAGCCTCCTACTTCATGAATCAAGAACCAGGAGGCTCAGTATGAGCAGAGGAGGAAACCTCGCGGGTGCAGAGATTTTTACATCCCTCTCTCCCTCATTTAGGCCCCTACTTCTATTATAAACAACTCCATGCCCATGCAAACTTAGAAAAAGAATGTTTATTCTAAACTGGGCTGCATATTGAACACGCCCCCTATCACGTGGCAAATTAAGTCATACCTGGAAGGAGCCCGTACATTCTAGCATCTAAATTTATTTTTACTGCACGAGCTACACGCACGCAGCACTGGAACTGAATGCTGTACCTGGAAGCAGTGTCCCGCCATGACACGGAGCTTCGGTGAGTACACCGCTTGCACTCATATCCCCCCATCCCTTCCACCAACATTATTAGTCGCAAGATTCTGGTTCCTGTAGACTTATATGGGTACCAAATTCCAGACCAGAACCGGATTTTTTTTAAAAATTAGCAAGGACATCATGGTCCCGGTTATCTGGTAGTCCGCCCAGCTCTACTCACAAAAGGTTCAATACAATTCTTAGAAGAAATCTGAATGTTATGTGTGTATTTTCCAGGCAGTTAGAGGCTTTGCAGCGTTGAGATGTATGCCGCCCCGCGACAGCCGACGGGCTGCTCGGATCCGGATCTGCAGTGGCTCGAGGGGTCTCCAGACCCGAGGCGGGATCGCGCAGCCGCTCGAAATGACAAAGGGGGAAAAGATATTTACAAAAGGGGGTGAAAGGGTTGGATAATGTTCGTGATGCCACCCACGGGTCGTGGTAAGGCGGGATACCACCGCTGCTGCGTGTGGAGGAGAGCGCCCAGGAGTGATGGGATGGCAGCTTGTGATGTTAACCCCTCCGTGGGCAGGGGAATGGTGTCCTGGGGCTCGGTTGTCTTTGGCTTGGGGACCCCTTGGGAGTAGTGGGGCACAATGTACTCACACAGTCCAGAGATGCTGACACTAACACCGGGTAAACCAAAGTCCTGAATGTCTTGCAACCTTTGGGTGAGCACGCTGGGTCCGTGCCCTTTTGGCGTTGCTGGTTGGTCTGAAGCCTTGTCCCTTGGCACTTTGCTTTCTCTGTGTGGATCCCTGTCGCCTGAAACTACTTGGGTCCCGCTCACCTGCGTGGCTAGCAAGGTGAGCTTGCTCTCAAGGTTCACGCTTGGGATTTTCTGGACGGATTTGGTAAGTCCTATCCCCCTCGTTGTGCTAGTACCCCGATTTTGGAGCGGGTGGAGAACGGTTCGTGAAGACTCTGTCCTCGTCGGGTGAATTACTGGGCTGCATAAAGCTCCTTCTCAGCCTAGGGTCCATGTACCCCGTCGTGCCCTGGCCCCTGCCCGGTTGTAGCACAAGGCCGCCAGACTGCCCTCCGTGGAAGTACCATGCCCCTGTCACTACCCCCTGCGACCGGGGTTCCAGCTCCTTCCAGGCCCGGCCAACATCTGGCACCTGGGACGGGTACAGCAGCCCAGCTCCGCAGCATGACCTTGTCCTGTCATGGCTCACTGACACTCTCTGACTACTCTGACACTTCTGGCCCTCCTTCTACCATCCCCCCATCTGGGTGGCCCTATTCCCTTCAGGCCGCCCAATGGGTGTTTGGTGGGTGTGGTGCAGTGTGTTCCTCAGGATTTGTGTATACTTGTTCTTAGCAACACCAAAGGGACAGGACCCGTAACCAAGGAGGAATGGGTACCATGCAGAAGAGCAGATTTCATAGCCCCCATGTGACGACCTGATAGGCCAGGGCGTCACAGATGTAATACTGAATATTTGAGACAATCTAATTTTTGGGGGAAAATTTGGCAATTCGAATTTCAAAAGATCTGTGTAGACACAAAATATTGGTTTGATTAGATTTCAATTTTATTCATGCACTTTTTATTTTGTTAATTGATAAATATAACTTATTAACATTTTTATTTTTTTAAAAAAGCATTCTAAAGACCAGTGGCATAACTAGAATCCAACGGGGCCCACTGCAAAATTTGGACCTGGGCTTCCCTGTTGCATATTTGTCAGATGTATAGGCCCTTGTAGAGTTCTAAATCCTATAAAGATGTACAAGTTTCCCCCCTTTCATTATGGAGTAATGATTTCCATCATGTACTACTGGCCCCATCCTGGAAAATATGTCTCGATCCTAGTAAATATGTCCCCCATCCTGATAAATATGCCTGTTATATATGTTTCCCACCCTAGGCCCCATCCTGGTAAGCATGTCCCCCATCCTGACATATATGTCTGCCAGCCTAGTAAATATGTCCCCCATCCTTGTGTATATATACACATTCTACTCACCATCATCAGCTCCCACATCGTGCAGCATCCTCCTCGGTAGCCAGCGCAGTGGCCAGCAGCTGATCGTGTGTACCTGCTATGACGAAAAATGACGTCAGTGTCATGCACCACCCAGTCATGGCTACACTTATGTCAGCTGCCGGCCTCTATTCAGCCAGCAACATGTTCTGTAGTGCAGGGACCCGACAGGTCTGTGGGCCACAATGGATCTCAGCTAAAAGTAGGCGCTGGGCCCAGTCGAGACCTCTGCAACCGCGATTGTTACCCTCCTGCTAAAGACCCTTATACACATTAGATTTACATTGGCTGAACCCGCCAATATTGATTTTGGATTGCTAGTGTTTGGCTATGGCTTTCATAGAGTACAAGGGAAAACTCGGTCGATTTGAGATCTCCTGCGGGAAGGTCAGGCAAGATAGCTGCCAGCTCTCCTTTAGACAGGTATAGGGAGCTTTATTTGCAGATCTTTTTTCACACCTGCTTCAAACATGGATGCCATTCATGTGTTATACGTGTTTCAGCTGTGCTGCCGGTAAAAAAAGACATGTCTCAGAGTGGGTCACACACACACACACACACACACACACACACACACACACACACACACACACACACACACACACACACACACACACACACACACACACACACACACACACAGTCCTTATGAAAACATGGAAGTGTCAAGATCCTCAATTATTTTACTTAGTATGCATGTGAATATGTCTCCAGTACATGTGAAAATGGACAACAGACATACTGGAAACACGGACGTGTGAAGGAGGTCTTATAGAATGAAGTTAGCAGGGATCAGTGACAAACGGATACAACGGAAACATGGGGCCAATTCTAACAAAGTAACTAAACTTTGTTTCTCCATTATTCTGTACTGCATAGAAATATAGGATCGATTATAGTTAAATAAACTTCATCAGGTAGCTTGGCTTTTTTAGTGTTCAAAATATTTTTCTTCTGTTTGCAGAAGGGTGTGGCGCCTAAAGAGCATGCTTGCCCCTCAGCATGTTAATGATGCATTCTGACATGGCACTATAAATGACAAAGACTGGCTCAGCAAGGTAAAGGCCCAGTCACACTAAACAACTTACCAGCGATCCCAACAACGATACAACCTGATAGGGATCGCTAGTAAGTTGCTAGGAGGTCGCTGGTGAGATGTCACACTAAGCGACGCTCCAGCGATCCCACCAGCAACCTGACCTGGCAGGGATCGCTGGAGCGTTGCTACATGTGGAAGCATGCTGCACTTGGTAACTAAGGTAAATATCGGGTAACCAACCCGATATTTACCTTGGTTACCAGCGCACACCGCTTAGCGCTGGCTCCCTGCACACCTAGCCACAGTACACAACGGGTTAATTACCCGATGTGTACTCTGCTACGTGTGCAGGCAGCAGGGAGCCGGCTTCTGCGGACGCTGGTAACCACGGTAAACATCGGGTAACCAAGAAGCCCTTCCCTTGGTTACCAGATATTTACCTTCGTTACCAGCGTCCGCCGCTCTCACGCTGTCAGTGCCGACTCCCTGTTCCCTGCACTCTTATCCACAGTACACATCGGGTTAATTACCCAATGTGTACTCCAGCTACGTGTGTAGGGAGCAGGGAGCCGGCACTGATAGCGTGAGAGCGGCGGACGCTGGTAACGAAGGTAAATATCGGGTAACCAAGGGAAGGGCTTTTTGGTTACCCGAAGTTTACCGTGCTTACCAGCGTCCGCAGAAGCTGGCTCTCTGCTCACTGCACATTCAGTTGTTGCTCTGTCGCTGTCACACACAGCGATGTGTGCTTCACAGCGGGAGAGCAACAACTAAAAAATAGTCCAGGACATTCAGCAACAACCAACGACCTCACAGCAGGGGCCAGGTTGTTGCTGGATGTCACACACAGCAACATCGCTAGCAAGTTGTGCCTCAGCAGCAATGTTGCTTAGTGTGACGGTACCTTGAGACTGCATTGATCTGTCTACCGCAAAAAAATCTATGTAAATGCAGCCTAAGGCCATGTTCACAGAGGGTATTAGTGCTGCGTTTTTCTGCATTGTTTTTGTATTGGTTTTATTCAAATACCGGCTAATAAAATGCCGCTTTTACAGTACCAGCAAAGCCTTTGAGATTCCAAAAATCTCATGAACACACACACACACACACACACACACACACACACACAATGCAACTGCATTTTTTCCCTGACTGAAATGTCAGCCACCTTGGTATTTGCTGCGTTTTTAAAAAAAGCATTATTGAATGTTCTCAGTGAGAGGAACACAATTATAATCTTGTGATACCTTTTAAGGGCTAACTAAAATAAAATAAAGTGATGTTACAAAGCAAGCTTTCGAGACATCTCAGGTCCCTTCATCAGGCATGGTATGACAAAATATCTGAAAAAACACAAATATATGCACAGAGCAGAGGGATGGCATAATAAAAGACATTTAAATAAACAAATACTGAGCTTAGAAAGTGAATGCTTAATTAGCTTTGATTAGTGGTGTGAGTTTTATTGTACCAATATCCATGTAGGATCAGAGGTCTGGTGAGTCTCTGGAATGACTCCTCCGTAGTGTTGAGCGGACCCGGATCTGAAAAATCCGGATCCGCAGGGTTCGAGGGTCCGATCAGAGTCCAACCAGTAACCGGGATCCGGGGTGCACGATCCGGATCAGTTTTTTTTTTTTCTCTCTCTCTCTCTCCTGACAGATTGAGTCCTGTGTCCACAGAGTTAAACATTGTGATGAATTTGTATTCCCAGACCCTGCGATGATTTTGTGATCTGAAGTTGCTTTTTAATATGACAACTTTCATATGGTTTATGTTGTGTCCTGAAGCGCAGAAATGTTTGGCCACAGGTAAATGGATTTTTTTGTCTGCAATTGTGTGGCAGTGAGATCTCATCCTTGCTCTCAGTCTGGCCTGTTTCTTCAACATAGAGGCCCCCAATAGGACATATAGTGCACAGGATTAAGTACACCACGTTGGAAGAGGAACAAGTGAATGTCCCAGGAATTTTATAGTCCTTCTGTGTGTTAGGGATCTGTATCCGGTCTTTGGTCTCTCTACATGAGTGCAGGTTTTGAAGCTCTTTACATTGCAAGGATAAGTTCCTCTTGGTGTGTCTGAGAGCATAGAACTTCGGATCATGATGCTCCTTAAATTAGGAGGTTGCCTGTAGCACAGCAATGGAGGATCTTTGAACATTTTTTTTAACCGGTCATCCTTGTGTAGAATGTGGTGAAGTTTCTTAGCCGTTCTTCTCAGTACCTCGAGCTGTGGGTTGTAGGTCACCACCAGAGGTACTCAACTATTTTCCTCTTTTTGTTTGTATTGAAGCAGTTCACTTGTTGCTCTAATGATCTGGTCATCTATGGAGGTGGGGTAGTAGCGTTGGTTTAGAAATGTCTTTTTAAGATGGGTTAATTGTTCATCCCTGTCTGCAGGGCTGGAACAGATTATATCTGAGGGTCTGGCTGTAGACAGTGGACTTTTTAATGTGTTTGGGGTGAAAGCTGCCCCATCTGAGGTATGTGGGACAGTCAATAGGTTTCCGATACACCGATGTCTGGATTGAACCATTTTGAAATTTTATGGTTGTATCCAGGAAGTTGATTTCTGTTTTTGAGTGTTCCAATTTCAAGTTTATGGTAGGATGAAATGCATTGAATTTTTCATGAAATTTTAGAAGCTCTTGTTCAGATTCGGTCCAGATAATTAACACTAGAACTACTGGACTCATGACACCTATATAGAAATACATGGTGCAAAGTAGTCAAAATGACTACCTCAGTAGTTCTAGTGTTAAAATGTCATTGATGAAACAGAAATAAGCCAATGGTTGGAGGTTGTAGGATGCTAAAAAGTCATTTTCCAGTTTAGCCATGAAAAGGTTGGCTTACTGTGGTGCCATTTTGCTTCCCATAGCAGTTCCTGTGCGTTGTAAATATAGCTCCTCGCCAAAAGAGAAAAAGTTGTGTGTGAGGATGAATTTGGTGAGTCTTAATACAGATTCAGGAGGGATCCCATTAGCTACAAGAAACATTTGGCAGGCGGTTAGTCCATCTTCATGTGGGATGTTAGAGTATATGAGTTAGTTGATGCTTTGCTAGCTGAAGGACGAGGATCTGTGCTGAGGGCAGATCCTGCTACCCGGGTATGGACTATGGGACATTGAACAGCAGCTGCTATTTGGGATTGTGTTGTCCCAGTCACACTACCGGATTTAAGGAACACATCTAAGGACTGTTGTTGCATTTTCCTTGGCATTGGATTTCTGTGTGACGCCCCGGATCTGTTTTCCTTGTGTGGACTCATTGTGGACTCTAAAGAACCATTTGGATATTGGATGTTTTATGCTCCCTGCCTCATTAAAACTTGTTGGATTGTTCATCGACCTGGTGTCCCTCACTGCTCTGTCGCATACCCAGTCACAAACCTTTTCACTTGTAACTAGAGTTGAGCGCGGTTCGCGGTTCGTGGTTCTCCAGTTCGCGGCTCGAGTGATTTTGGGGACTGTTCTAGATCGAACTAGAACTCGAGCTTTTTGCTAAAGCTCGATAGTTCTAGATACGTTCGAGAACGGTTCTAGCAGCAAAAAAACTAGCTAATTCCTAGCTGGCTTTCCGCTGTAATAGTGTAAGTCACTCTGTGACTCACACTATTATGACATTTCAGTGTATAGTGTGTGGGAACAGCGCATTCAGATCACTGCTGTATGTATAATGGCGATCGCCATTTTTTTTTTTTTCCTTGTCTTCCTTCCCTAAGCGCGCGTGTGTAGTGGGGAGGGCCAGCATGTCAGCCAATCCCAGACACACACACAGCTAAGTGGACTTTTAGCCAGAGAAGCAACGGCATGTGTGATAGGATGTCCATGTCACATGTCCCTGCATTATAAAACCGGACATTTTCCTCCAGCACGCCATTATCTGCCTTCTGCGTCCTTGGTGTCAGACATCACTGGCGCAGCTCCTATCGCCGATACTGCTGTATACGCTCCATACACAGCGCTGGACAGCTTAGGGATAGCACTTTCTATCAGTCCTTTTAAGGGCTCATACCGGCAGGGTCAGAGCCATAGGTGACAGAGTTTAAAACAGAGTTTAACAGCTACACAAGATGACAGCGTCTGTGTAGCTAAGGTCAGGGATTTCCTCGCTGCATTTCCCCATTAGGAGGGATAGAAAGGCAGGCTTCCTTTGCTCTACCCAGAGACCCACAACCCTGGCACTGTACCCTCCTGCCCTTTGCACAATCCAACTCATTGTTACTAAGCCATTATACTAGCAAACACTGAGTGAACTTAGTGGCATCCTAAACGTGGCTGTTGGACTTCTGTATTGTCCCACTAGTGCAAAGATATTTGCAGCACATCTGCCTGCATTGCACACTAAAACTCATTGTTACTAAGCCATTATACTAGCAAACACTGAGTGAACTTAGTGGCATCCTCAACGTGGCTGTTGGACTGCTGTATTGCCCCAGTAGTGCAAAGATATTTGCAGCACGTCTACCTGCATTGCACACTAAAACTCATTGTTACTAAGCCATTATACTAGCAAACACTGAGTGAACTTAGTGGCATCCTAAACGTGGCTACTGGACTTCTGTATAGTCCCACTACTGCAAAGATATTTGCAGCACGTCTGCCTGCATTGCACACTCCAACTCATTGTTACTAAGCCATTATACTAGCAAACACTGAGGGAACTTAGTGGCATCCTAAACGTGACTGATGGACTGCTGTATTGCCCCAGTAGTGCAAAGATATTTGCAGCACGTCTGCCTGAATTGCATACTCCAACTCATTGTTACTAAGCCATTATACTAGCAAACACTGAGTGAACTTAGTGGCATCCTAAACGTGGCTATTGGACTTGTGTATAGTCCCACTAGTGCAAAGATATTTGCAGCACGTCTGCCTGCATTGCATACTCCAACTCATTGTTACTAAGCCATTATACTAGCAAACACTGAGTAAACTTAGTGGCATCCTAAACGTGGCTGTTGGACTGCTGTATTGCCCCAGTAGTGCAAAGATATTTGCAGCACGTCTGCCTGCATTGCACACTAAAACTCATTGTTACTAAGCCATTATACTAGCAAACACTGAGTGAACTTAGTGGCATCCTAAACGTGGCTGTTGGACTGCTGTATTGTCCCAGTAGTGCAAAGATATTTGCAGCACGTCTGCCTGCATTGCACACTAAAACTCATTGTTACTAAGCCATTATACTAGCAAACACTGAGTGAACTTAGTGGCATCCTAAACGTGGCTATTGGACTTCTGTATAGTCCCACTAGTGCAAAGATATTTGCAGCACGTGTGCCTGCATTGCACACTCCAACTCATTGTTACTAAGCCATTATACTAGCAAACACTGAGTGAACTTAGTGGCATCCTAAACATGGCTTTTGGACTTCTGTATAGTCCCACTAGTGCAAAGATATTTGCAGCATGTCTGCCTGCATTGCACACTAAAACTCATTTTTACTAAGCCATTATACAAGCAAACACTGAGTGAACTTAGTGACATCATAAAAGTGGCTGTTGGACTTCTGTATAGTCCCACTAGTGCAAAGATATTTGCAGCACGTCTGCCTGCATTGCACACTAAAACTCATTGTTACTAAGCCATTATACTAGCAATTTATGCTGCCAGTTTAAGGGCCGTAGTTGCATTGTCAGGGATAATTATTCTTTATTATTTTGCTGTTAATAAAGCTAGACCACCGCTGCAATCTACACCACCTCTCAATTTTTACTACCACATTTTCAGTGCACAATCTTGTCGCAATCAACATGAGTGGCAAAATGACACATGCTGGTGGAAAGGGGAAGAGGCGTGTTGGAAAAGGAAAAAAAGGGTTTGTCCGTGGGGAAGGTGGCAAAGCTCCATTAACATCTGCTGAAGATAGACCATCTACCAGCAAAAGTAAGATGTCCTACTACCGTGGACAATCCGATGTGCTCCCTTTTTTACGGACACGAACAACAGGAACAAAAGGTAGATGATGGCCAAAAAAGGAAAATGCTTGAATGGATCTCAAGTGATCCAACAAGTGCCCTCTCAGCCACCTCAACTACCGCATCCAAAAAACACCAGTCCTCTGAGTTGTCATCCCAATCAAACTTGCTTTCTCCCAGCTCTGAAGTCTCCATCAGCCCTGCACAGTATGGTGGAACTGAGATGGCTGAGTCTGCAGAGCTGTTCAGTCACACTATAGCCTGGGAATCAGAGGTCTGCTCCCAAGCTATAGTGAGTACAGACCAGGAAATGGTCTGCAGTGATGCCCAGAACCTATGTGACTCTGATTCAGGCCGTGAGGACCAAGTTTCTGAGCATAATGTTGACCCTTTGTCACAAACTGTAACACCTGTGGTTATAGACAATGAGGAACATACTGATGACGATGAGACGCAGATACCAGATTGTGATGACAACTTAAATATTCGGTCAGGGCAAGAAGAGGCTCGATCTGAGGGTGAGGGGAGTGCAAACACAACAATTGATGAGGAAGTTCTAGATCCCACCTACTGTCAACCCACAGTCAGGCACTCGAGGAGGTCAACAGAGGCGGTGGAGGAGGATGCAACCGACGACAAAGTTACCTTGCGCCTTCCTGGACAGAGTCTGAGCACTGGTAGCACGTCTACAACTGCATCATCAGCCACTACTCTGCCTCTGAGCACTAGTCGGGGGGGCTCAGCAGGTCGCATGCCCTCTAAGCCTTGCCTAGCCTGGTCTTTTTTTGACATAGAAAAAGATCGTCCAAATTATGTGATGTGTAAAATTTGTCGTGATTCTGTTAGTAGAGATCAAAACCTCAGTAGTTTGACAACTTCTTCCATGAATCGTCACATGAATAAATATCATAGGTCCCAGTGGGAAGCTCACCATGCTGCAATGCGGCCTAGCGGAGCGAACCATCCACGGCCTGCCCCTTCCAGTGCATCCGCGCGCTCTTCATCTTCTAGGACTGTGGGGACAGCTGTCACACCTGGTTTTCCATGCACAACTTCCACCACTGTAACCGCAACAGGCAGTTTGCTTGGTAGGTCGTCAGTTGGTTTGGAAGGGGAAACAAGTGCGTGTGTACAGCTCTCTCAGACATCGATAGCACCAACGTTGGATGAAGGCAACATCATGTCTCCGACTGCACTTTCCTCACAAACCTGCATTTTTCCAGGGACACCCTACTCAACACCGTCTACACACAGCAGCCAGATCTCTGTCCCTCAGATGTGGACAAATAAAAGGCCATTTCCTGCGACCCATGACAGAGCTAAGAGGTTGACTTTATCACTCTGTAAGCTCTTGGCTACCGAAATGCTGCCTTTCCACCTGGTGGACACACAGGATTTGAGAGACCTTATGTCTGTCGCTGTGCCCCAGTACCAGATGCCCAGTCGCCACTACTTCTCTAAGAAAGGTGTGCCCGCGCTACACCAGCATGTCGCACACAACATCACCGCTTCCTTGAGAAACTCTGTGTGTCAACGGGTGCATTTTACCACCGATACTTGGACCAGTAAGCATGGACAGGGACGTTACATGTCGCTGACTGGGCACTGGGTAACTATGGTAATAGATGGTGAAGGGTCTGCTGCACAAGTCTTGCCGTCCCCACGACTTGTGTGTCAATCCTCTGTCTGTCCAAGTTCCGCCACTGCTTTTGCCTCCTCCACCTCATCTGTGTCCTCCAGCTCCGCCCCAAGCCTGCCTGGTCAAGCACCAGCGTTCTCTCTGCGCAGAAGGAATCACGCACCCCTCATTACTATGCTGGCAGCAGAGCGCAACGTCATCAGGCGGTCTTTAGCTTGACATGTCTTGGGAATAAGAGTCACACAGCTGAGGAGTTGTGGTCAGCTCTGCGGTCCGAGTTTAATAAATGGTTGTCTCCACTCAACCTGCAGCCTGGTAAGGCCATGTGCGACAATGCTGCAAACCTGGGTGCGGCCCTTCGCCTGGGCAAGGTGACACACGTAACTTGTATGGCTCACGTGTTGAACTTTGTTGTCCAGCAATTTTTAACACACTATCCCGGCCTAGATGGCCTTCTGACCAGGGCACGAAAACTGTCTGCTCACTTCCGCCGTTCAAGCGCCGCAGCTGAGCGACTTGCATCGCTCCAGAAGTCTTTCGGCCTGCCGGTTCATCGCCTAAAATGCGATGTGGCGACACGCTGGAATTCGACTCTCCACATGTTACAGCGACTGTGGCAGCACCGCCGAGCCCTGGTGCAATACGTCATGACGTATAGCCTGGGCCAACGAGATGCAGAGGTGGGGCAGATCACCCTGATGGAGTGGTCTCAGATCAAGGACCTATGCACCCTTCTGCACAGTTTCGACATGGCGACGAATATGTTTAGCACTGACAATGCCATTATCAGCATGACAATTCCAGTCATTTACATGCTGGAGCACACGCTAAACACTATTCGGAGTCAGGGGGTGGGACAACAGGAAGGGGAGGAACTACAGGAGGATTCATATGCGCAAGACATAACAACATCTCCAAGGTCCAGACGTTCATCATCATTAACGCGGCAGGCATGGGACCATGGGGGACAGGGATCAACAAGGGCGCATGGTAGCAGGCGAAATGTTGAGGAAGGTGCAGAAGAACATGAAGAAATGGAGGACAAACTGTCCATGGACATGGAAGACTCAGCGGATGAGGGAGACCTTGGTCAAATTTCAGTTGAAAGAGGTTGGGGGGAGATGTCAGAGGAAGAAAGAATGGTTAGCACCTCTATGCCACAAACACAGCGTGGACTTGGTCCGCATGGCTGCGCAAGACACACGAGTGCTTTCTTGCTGCACTACCTCCAATATGACCCTCGTATTGTCAAAATTAGAAGTGATGATGACTACTGGATTGCCACACTATTAGATCCCCGGTACAAGTCCAAATTTTGTGACATAATTCCAGCCATAGAAAGGGACGCACGTATGCAGGGGTATCAGCAGAAGCGGTTACTCAATCTTAGCTCGGCTTTTCCACCAAACAACCGTGCAGGTGCAGGGAGTGAATCTCCCAGTTATAACTAGAGATGAGCGAACCGGTCCCGGTTCGGCTCGAGGTCGGTTCGCCGAACGGAGGTTCCGTTCGAGTTCGGTTCGTCGAACGTTCGACGAACCGAACTCGAACTGCATAGGAAACAATGGCAGGCAATCACAAACACATAAAAACACCTAGAAAACACCCTCAAGGGTGTCCAAAAGGTGACAAACAACTCACAACACAACACAAACACATGGGAAAGTGACAAGGACATATACTCATGCGAAAACAAAACAGCTGGACAAGGAAAAAGAGGAGGACACACAGATATAGGCATGGCACGCCCTTCTAAAGTCATGTAAAACACCGCAAGGTGACTCCAAGCGGAGTCTCCCTTTTTTCCAAAAATTGGGCCCCACACACACCCACCCCTTCAGTGGCAGCAGTTGTGCCCCAGTTGTACACTTCACAGCTAGATTTGCATCAAGCACATTCAAAAATACGTCATTCTTATCCGTCCCCAGGATGACACCGGGGTAGGTAGCAAAGTCTTTCCTGATCCCAGCTCTGTTCATCTTGGCTTCTTTTAAAAACACAGCAAGCAAGGGTTACTCCAAGCGGAGTCTCCCTTTTTTCCAAAAATTGGGCCCCACACACACCCACCCCTTCAGTGGCAGCAGTTGTGCCCCAGTTGTACACTTCACAGCTAGATTTGCATCAAGCACATTCAAAAATACGCTATTCTTAACTGTCCCCAGCATGACACCGGGGTAGGTAGATAAAGTCTTTGCTGAACCATGACTTGTTCATCTTGGCTTCTTTTAAAAACAATGTAAGCAAGGGTTACTCCAAGCGGAGTCTCCCTTTTTTCCAAAAATTGGGCCCCACACACACCCACCCCTTCAGTGGCAGCAGTTGTGCCCCAGTTGTACACTTCACAGCTAGATTTGCATCAAGCACATTCAAAAATACGCTATTCTTAACTGTCCCCAGCATGACACCGGGGTAGGTAGATAAAGTCTTTGCTGAACCATGACTTGTTCATCTTGGCTTCTTTTAAAAACAATGTAAGCAAGGGTTACTCCAAGCGGAGTCTCCCTTTTTTCCAAAAATTGGGCCCCACACACACCCACCCCTTCAGTGGCAGCAGTTGTGCCCCAGTTGTACACTTCACAGCTAGATTTGCATCAAGCACATTCAAAAATACGCTATTCGTATCCGTCCCCAGGATGACACCGGGGTAGGTAGATAAAGTCTTTGCTGAACCATGACTTGTTCATCTTGGCTTCTTTTAAAAACAATGTAAGCAAGGGTTACTCCAAGCGGAGTCTCCCTTTTTCTCCAAAAATTGGGCCCCACACACACCCACCCCTTCAGTGGCAGCAGTTGTGCCCCAGTTGTACACTTCACAGCTAGATTTGCATCAAGCACATTCAAAAATACGCCATTCTTATCCGTCCCCAGGATGACACCGGGGTAGGTAGCAAAGTCTTTCCTGATCCCAGCTCTGTTCATCTTGGCTTCTTTTAAAAACACATCAAGCAAGGGTTACTCCAAGCGGAGTCTCCCTTTTTCTCCAAAAATTGGGCCCCACACACACCCACCCCTTCAGTGGCAGCAGTTGTGCCCCAGTTGTACACTTCACAGCTAGATTTGCATCAAGCACATTCAAAAATACGCTATTCTTAACCGTCCCCCGCATGACACCGGGGTAGGTAGATAAAGTCTTTGCTGAACCATGACTTGTTCATCTTGGCTTCTTTTAAAAACAATGTACGCAAGGGTTACTCCAAGCGGAGTCTCCCTTTTTTCCAAAAATTGGGCCCCACACACACCCACCCATTCAGTGGCAGCAGTTGTGCCCCAGTTGTACACTTCACAGCTAGATTTGCATCAAGCACATTCAAAAATACGTCATTCTTATCCGTCCCCAGGATGACACCGGGGTAGGTAGCAAAGTCTTTCCTGATCCCAGCTCTGTTCATCTTGGCTTCTTTTAAAAACACATCAAGCAAGGGTTACTCCAAGCGGAGTCTCCCTTTTTTCCAAAAATTGGGCCCCACACACACCCACCCCTTCAGTGGCAGCAGTTGTGCC
This sequence comes from Anomaloglossus baeobatrachus, assembly GCF_048569485.1. NCBI lineage: Eukaryota > Metazoa > Chordata > Amphibia > Anura > Aromobatidae > Anomaloglossus > Anomaloglossus baeobatrachus. The sequence continues at coordinate 451,976,543 of NC_134354.1, forward strand.
CCAGTTGTACACTTCACAGCTAGATTTGCATCAAGCACATTCAAAAATACGCCAATCTTATCCGTCCCCAGGATGACACCGGGGTAGGTAGCAAAGTCTTTCCTGATCCCAGCTCTGTTCATCTTGGCTTCTTTTAAAAACACATCAAGCAAGGGTTACTCCAAGCGGAGTCTCCCTTTTTTCCAAAAATTGGGCCCCACACACACCCACCCCTTCAGTGGCAGCAGTTGTGCCCCAGTTGTACACTTCACAGCTAGATTTGCATCAAGCACATTCAAAAATACGCCATTCTTATCCGTCCCCAGGATGACACCGGGGTAGGTAGCAAAGTCTTTCCTGATCCCAGCTCTGTTCATCTTGGCTTCTTTTAAAAACACATCAAGCAAGGGTTACTCCAAGCGGAGTCTCCCTTTTTTTCCAAAAATTGGGCCCCACACACACCCACCCCTTCAGTGGCAGCAGTTGTGCCCCAGTTGTACACTTCACAGCTAGATTTGCATCAAGCACATTCAAAAATACGCTATTCTTATCCGTCCCCAGGATGACACCGGGGTAGGTAGCAAAGTCTTTCCTGATCCCAGCTCTGTTCATCTTGGCTTCTTTTAAAAACACATCAAGCAAGGGTTACTCCAAGCGGAGTCTCCCTTTTTTCCAAAAATTGTGCCCCACACACACCCACCCATTCAGTGGCAGCACTTGTGCCCTAGTTGCAAACAGGATGTTTTGATTTGCATCAAGCACATTCCAAATCCACAAGCATTTACTCTCTCCAGGATGACACAGGGGTAGTAAATTCCTTCTGGATCCATGACTTGTTCATTTTGATGAACGTCAGTCTGTCCACATTGTCACTGGACAGACGTGTGCGCTTATCTGTCAGCACACACCCAGCAGCACTGAAGACACGTTCAGAGACAACGCTGGCAGCTGGACACGACAAAATCTCCAAGGCGTAACTGGAGAGCTCTGGCCATTTTTCTAGATTTGAAGCCCAAAAGGAGCAAGGCTCCATTTGCAAAGTCATGGCATCGATGTTCATTTGGAGATACTCCTGTATCATCCTCTCCAGCCATTGACTATGTGTCAGACTTGTTGTCTCTGGTGGCCTTGCAAAGGAGGGTCTATAAAAATTATGAAAAGATTCCATAAAATTGCTGTTACCAGCACCAGATACGGTCCTACTGGTACGGGTAGACTGTTGAAGATGACGAGACCGTCCCATGTTTGTAAAGTTACAACTGGGAGATTCACTCCCTGCACCTGCACGGTTGTTTGGTGGAAAAGCCGATCTAAGATCGAGTAACAGCTTCTGCTGATACTCCTGCATACGTGCGTCCCTTTCTATGGCTGGAATTATGTCACAAAATTTGGAATTGTACCGGGGATCTAATAGTGTGGCAAGCCAGTAGTCATCATCACTTCTAATTTTGACAATACGAGGGTCATGTTGGAGGTAGTGCAACAAGAAGGCACTCATGTGTCTTGCGCAGCCATGCGGACCAAGTCCACGCTGTGTTTGTGGCATAGAGGTGCTAACCATTCTTTCTTCCTCTGACATCTCCCCCCAACCTCTTTCAACTGAAATTTGACCAAGGTCTCCCTCATCTGCTGAGTCTTCCATGTCCATGGACACTTCGTCCTCCATTTCTTCATGTCCTCCTGCACCTTCCTCAACATCTCGCCTGCTACCATGCGCCCTTGTTGATCCCTGTCCCCCATGGTCCCATGCCTGGCGCCTTGGTGATGATGAACGTCTGGACCTTGGTGATGTTGTTGTGTCTTGCGCATGTGAATCCTCCTGTAGTTCCTCCCCTTCCTGTTGTCCCACCCCCTGACTCCGAATAGTGTTTAGCGTCTGCTCCAGCATGTAAATGACTGGAATCGTCATGCTGAAAATGGCATTGTCAGCGCTAAACATATTCGTCGCCATGTCGAAACTGTGCAGAAGGGTGCATAGGTCCTTGATCTGAGACCACTCCATCAGGGTGATCTGCCCCACCTCTGCATCTCGTTGGCCCAGGCTATACGTCATGACGTATTGCACCAGGGCTCGGCGGTGCTGCCACAGTCACTGTAACATGTGGAGAGTCGAATTCCAGCGTGTCGCCACATCGCATTTCAGACGATGAACCGGCAGGCCGAAAGACTTCTGGAGCGATGCAAGTCGCTCAGCTGCGGCGCTTGAACGGCGGAAGTGAGCAGACAGTTTTCGTGCCCTGGTCAGAAGGCCATCTAGGCCGGGATAGTGTGTTAAAAATTGCTGCACGACAAGGTTCAACACGTGAGCCATACAAGGTACGTGTGTCACCTTGCCCAGGCGAAGGGCCGCACCCAGGTTTGCAGCATTGTCGCACACGGCCTTACCAGGCTGCAGGTTGAGTGGAGACAACCATTTATTAAACTCGGACCGCAGAGCTGACCACAACTCCTCAGCTGTGTGACTCTTATTCCCAAGACATGTCAAGCAAAAGACCGCCTGATGCCGTTGTGCTCTGCTGCCAGCATAGTAATGAGGGGTGCGTGATTCCTTCTGCGCAGTGAGAACGCTGTTGGCCTGACCAGGCAGGCTTGGGGCGGAGGTGGAGGACCCAGATGAGGTGGAGGATGCAGAAGCAGTGGCGGAACTTGGACAGACAGAGGATTGACACACAAGTCGTGGGGACGGCAAGACTTGTGCAGCAGACCCTTTACCATCTATCACCATAGTTACCCAGTGCCCAGTCAGCGACATGTAACGTCCCTGTCCATGCTTACTGGTCCAAGTATCGGTGGTGAAATGCACCCGTTGACACACAGAGTTTCTCAAGGAAGCGGTGATGTTGTGTGCGACATGCTGGTGTAGCGCGGGCACACCTTTCTTAGAGAAGTAGTGGCGACTAGGCATCTGGTACTGGGGCACAGCGACAGACATAAGGTCTCTAAAATCCTGTGTGTCCACTAGGCGGAAAGGCAGCATTTCGGTAGCCAAGAGCTTACAGAGGGATAGAGTCAACCTCTTAGCTTTGTCATGGGTCGCAGGAAGTGGCCTTTTATTTGACCACATCTGAGGGACAGAGATCTGGCTGCTGTGTGTAGACGGTGTTGAGTAGGGTGTCCCTGGAAAAATGCAGGTTTGTGAGGAAAGTGCAGGCGGAGTCATGATGTTGCCTTCATCCAACGTTGGTGCTATCGATGTCTGAGAGAGCTGTACACACTCACTTGTTTCCCCTTCCAAACCAACTGACGACCTACCAAGCAAACTGCCTGTTGCGGTTACAGTGGTGGAAGTTGTGGGTGGAAAAACAGGTCTGACAGCTGTCCCCACAGTCCTAGAAGATGACGAGCGCGCGGATGCACTGGAAGGGGCAGGCGGTGGATGGTTCGCTCCGCTAGGCCGCATTGCAGCACGGTGAGCTTCCCACCGGGCCATATGATATTTATTCATGTGACGATTCATGGAAGAAGTTGTCAAACTGCTGAGGTTTTGACCTCTACTAAGAGAACCATGACAAATTTTACAGATCACATAATTTGGGCGATCTTTTTCTATGTCAAAAAAGGACCAGGCTAGGCAAGGCTTAGAGGCCATGCGACCTGTTGATCCACCCCGAATAATGCTCAGAGGCAGAGTGGTGGCTGAGGATGCAGTTGTAGACGTGCTACCAGTACTCCGACTGTGTCCAGGAAGGCGCAAGGTAACTTCGTCATCAGTTGCATCCTCCTCCACCACCTCTGTTGACCTCCTCGAGTGCCTGACTGTGGGTTGACAGTAGGTGGGATCTAGAACTTCATCATCAATTGTTGTGTTTGCACTCCCCTCCGCCTCAGACCGAGCCTCTTCTTGCCCTGACCGAATATTTAAGTTGTCATCCCAATCGGGTATCTGCGTCTCATCTTCATCAGTATGTTCCTCATTGTCTATAACCACAGGTGTTACAGTTTGTGACAAAGGGTCAACATTATGCTCAGAAACTTGGTCCTCACGGCCTGAATCAGAGTCACAAAGGTTCTGGGCATCACTGCAGACCATTTCCTGTTCTGTACTCACTGTACCTTGGGAGCAGACCTCTGATTCCCAGGCTATAGTGTGACTGAACAGCTCTGCAGACTCAGCCATCTCAGTTCCACCATACTGTGCAGGGCTGATGGAGACTTCAGAGCTGGAAGAAAGCAAGTTTGATTGGGATGACAACTCAGAGGACTGGTGTTTTTTGGATGCGGTACTTGAAGAGGCTGAGAGGGCACTTGTTGGACCACTTGAGATCCATTCAAGCATTTTCCTTTTTTGGCCATCATCTACCTTTGTTCCTGTTGTTCGTGTCCGTAAAAAAGGGAGCACATCGGATTGTCCACGGTAAGTAGTAGACATCTTACTTTTGCTGGTAGATGGTCTATCTTCAGCAGATGATACTGGAGCTTTGCCACCTTCCCCACGGACAAAACCTTTTTTGCCTTTTCCACCACGCCTCTTCCCCTTTCCACCAGCATCTGTCATTTTGCCACTCATGTTGATTGCAAAAAGATTGTGCACTGAAAATGTGGTAGTAAAAATTGAGAGGTGGTGTAGATTGCAGTGGTGGTCTAGCTTTATTAACAGCAGAATAATAAAGAATAAATATCCCTGACAATGCAACTACAGCCCTTAAACTGGCAGCAAAAATACTAGTATAATGGCTTAGTTATAATGAGTTGGAGTGTGCAATGCAGGTAGAGGTGCTGCAAATGTCTTTGCACTAGTGTGACTATAGCAAAGTCCAATAGCCACGTATAGGATGCCACTAGGTACACTGAGTGTTTGCTAGTATAATGGCTTAGTTATCATGAGTTGGAGTGTGCAATGCAGGTAGAGGTGCTGCAAATGTCTTTGCACAAGTGTGACTATAGCAAAGTCCAATAGCCACGTATAGGATGCCACTAGGTACACTGAGTGTTTGCTAGTATAATGGCTTAGTTATCATGAGTTGGAGTGTGCAATGCAGGTAGAGGTGCTGCAAATGTCTTTGCACTAGTGTGACTATAGCAAAGTCCAATAGCCACGTATAGGATGCCACTAGGTACACTGAGTGTTTGCTAGTATAATGGCTTAGTTATAATGAGTTGGAGTGTGCAATGCAGGTAGAGGTGCTGCAAATGTCTTTGCACTAGTGTGACTATAGCAAAGTCCAATAGCCACGTATAGGATGCCACTAGGTACACTGAGTGTTTGCTAGTATAATGGCTTAGTTATCATGAGTTGGAGTGTGCAATGCAGGCAGACGCACTCTGCAAATGTCTTTCCACTAGTGTGACTATAGCAAAGTCCAATAGCCACGTATAGGATGCCACTAGGTACACTGTGTGTTTGCTAGTATAATGGCTTAGTTATCATGAGTTGGAGTGTGCAATGCAGGCAGACGCGCTCTGCAAATGTCTTTGCACTAGTGTGACTTTAGCAAAGTCCAATAGCCACGTATAGGATGCCACTAGGTACACTGAGTGTTTGCTAGTATAATGGCTTAGTTATAATGAGTTGGAGTGTGCAATGCAGGCAGACGCGCTCTGCAAATGTCTTTGCACTAGTGTGACTATAGCAAAGTCCAATAGCCACGTATAGGATGCCACTAGGTACACTGTGTGTTTGCTAGTATAATGGCTTAGTTATCATGAGTTGGAGTGTGCAATGCAGGCAGACGCGCTCTGCAAATGTCTTTGCACTAGTGTGACTTTAGCAAAGTCCAATAGCCACGTATAGGATGCCACTAGGTACACTGAGTGTTTGCTAGTATAATGGCTTAGTTATCATGAGTTGGAGTGTGCAATGCAGGTAGAGGTGCTGCAAATGTCATTGCACTAGTGTGACTATAGCAAAGTCCAATAGCCACGTATAGGATGCCACTAGGTACACTGAGTGTTTGCTAGTATAATGGCTTAGTTATCATGAGTTGGAGTGTGCAATGCAAGCAGACGCGCTCTGCAAATGTCTTTGCACTAGTGTGACTATAGCAAAGTCCATAGCCACGTATAGGATGCCACTAGGTACACTGAGTGTTTGCTAGTATAATGGCTTAGTTATCATGAGTTGGAGTGTGCAATGCAGGTAGAGGTGCTGCAAATGTCTTTGCACTAGTGTGACTATAGCAAAGTCCAATAGCCACGTATAGGATGCCACTAGGTACACTGAGTGTTTGCTAGTATAATGGCTTAGTTATCATGAGTTGGAGTGTGTAATGCAGGCCGAGGTGCTGCAAATGTCTTTGCACTAGTGTGACTATAGCAAAGTCCAATAGCCACGTATAGGATGCCACTAGGTACACTGAGTGTTTGCTAGTATAATGGCTTAGTTATCATGAGTTGGAGTGTGCAATGCAGGCAGACGCGCTCTGCAAATGTCTTTGCACTAGTGTGACTATAGCAAAGTCCAATAGCCACGTATAGGATGCCACTAGGTACACTGTGTGTTTGCTAGTATAATGGCTTAGTTATCATGAGTTGGAGTGTGCAATGCAGGCAGACGCGCTCTGCAATTGTCTTTGCACTAGTGTGACTTTAGCAAAGTCCAATAGCCACGTATAGGATGCCACTAGGTACACTGAGTGTTTGCTAGTATAATGGCTTAGTTATCATGAGTTGGAGTGTGCAATGCAGGTAGAGGTGCTGCAAATGTCTTTGCACTAGTGTGACTATAGCAAAGTCCAATAGCCACGTATAGGATGCCACTAGGTACACTGAGTGTTTGCTAGTATAATGGCTTAGTTATCATGAGTTGGAGTGTGCAATGCAGGTAGAGGTGCTGCAAATGTCTTTGCACTAGTGTGACTATAGCAAAGTCCAATAGCCACGTATAGGATGCCACTAGGTACACTGAGTGTTTGCTAGTATAATGGCTTAGTTATAATGAGTTGGAGTGTGCAATGCAGGTAGAGGTGCTGCAAATGTCTTTGCACTAGTGTGACTATAGCAAAGTCCAATAGCCACGTATAGGATGCCACTAGGTACACTGTGTGTTTGCTAGTATAATGGCTTAGTTATCATGAGTTGGAGTGTGCAATGCAGGCAGACGCGCTCTGCAAATGTCTTTGCACTAGTGTGACTTTAGCAAAGTCCAATAGCCACGTATAGGATGCCACTAGGTACACTGAGTGTTTGCTAGTATAATGGCTTAGTTATCATGAGTTGGAGTGTGCAATGCAGGTAGAGGTGCTGCAAATGTCTTTGCACTAGTGTGACTATAGCAAAGTTTAATAGCCACGTATAGGATGCCACTAGGTACACTGAGTGTTTGCTAGTATAATGGCTTAGTTATCATGAGTTGGAGTGTGCAATCCAGGCAGAGGTGCTGCAAATGTCTTTGCACTAGTGTGACTATAGCAAAGTCCAATAGCCACGTATAGGATGCCACTAGGTACACTGAGTGTTTGCTAGTATAATGGCTTAGTTATAATGAGTTGGAGTGTGCAATGCAGGTAGAGGTGCTGCAAATGTCTTTGCACTAGTGTGACTATAGCAAAGTCCAATAGCCATGTATAGGATGCCACTAGGTACACTGAGTGTTTGCTAGTATAATGGCTTAGTTATCATGAGTTGGAGTGTGCAATGCAGGCAGACGCGCTCTGCAAATGTCTATGCACTAGTGTGACTATAGCAAAGTCCAATAGCCACGTATAGGATGCCACTAGGTACACTGTGTGTTTGCTAGTATAATGGCTTAGTTATCATGAGTTGGAGTGTGCAATGCAGGCAGACGCGCTCTGCAAATGTCTTTGCACTAGTGTGACTTTAGCAAAGTCCAATAGCCACGTATAGGATGCCACTAGGTACACTGAGTGTTTGCTAGTATAATGGCTTAGTTATCATGAGTTGGAGTGTGCAATGCAGGTAGAGGTGCTGCAAATGTCTTTGCACTAGTGTGACTATAGCAAAGTTTAATAGCCACGTATAGGATGCCACTAGGTACACTGAGTGTTTGCTAGTATAATGGCTTAGTTATCATGAGTTGGAGTGTGCAATCCAGGCAGAGGTGCTGCAAATGTCTTTGCACTAGTGTGACTATAGCAAAGTCCAATAGCCACGTATAGGATGCCACTAGGTACACTGAGTGTTTGCTAGTATAATGGCTTAGTTATAATGAGTTGGAGTGTGCAATGCAGGTAGAGGTGCTGCAAATGTCTTTGCACTAGTGTGACTATAGCAAAGTCCAATAGCCATGTATAGGATGCCACTAGGTACACTGAGTGTTTGCTAGTATAATGGCTTAGTTATCATGAGTTGGAGTGTGCAATGCAGGCAGACGCGCTCTGCAAATGTCTTTGCACTAGTGTGACTATAGCAAAGTCCAATAGCCACGTATAGGATGCCACTAGGTACACTGAGTGTTTGCTAGTATAATGGCTTAGTTATCATGAGTTGGAGTGTGCAATGCAGGTAGAGGTGCTGCAAATGTCTTTGCACTAGTGTGACTATAGCAAAGTCCAATAGCCACGTATAGGATGCCACTAGGTACACTGAGTGTTTGCTAGTATAATGGCTTAGTTATCATGAGTTGGAGTGTGCAATGCAGGTAGAGGTGCTGCAAATGTCTTTGCACTAGTGTGACTATAGCAAAGTCCAATAGCCACGTATAGGATGCCACTAGGTACACTGAGTGTTTGCTAGTATAATGGCTTAGTTATCATGAGTTGGAGTGTGCAATGCAGGTAGAGGTGCTGCAAATGTCTTTGCACTAGTGTGACTATAGCAAAGTCCAATAGCCACGTATAGGATGCCACTAGGTACACTGAGTGTTTGCTAGTATAATGGCTTAGTTATCATGAGTTGGAGTGTGCAATGCAGGCAGACGCGCTCTGCAAATGTCTTTGCACTAGTGTGACTATAGCAAAGTCCAATAGCCACGTATAGGATGCCACTAGGTACACTGTGTGTTTGCTAGTATAATGGCTTAGTTATCATGAGTTGGAGTGTGCAATGCAGGCAGACGCGCTCTGCAAATGTCTTTGCACTAGTGTGACTTTAGCAAAGTCCAATAGCCACGTATAGGATGCCACTAGGTACACTGAGTGTTTGCTAGTATAATGGCTTAGTTATCATGAGTTGGAGTGTGCAATGCAGGTAGAGGTGCTGCAAATGTCATTGCACTAGTGTGACTATAGCTAAGTCCAATAGCCACGTATAGGATGCCACTAGGTACACTGAGTGTTTGCTAGTATAATGGCTTAGTTATCATGAGTTGGAGTGTGCAATGCAGGCAGACGCGCTCTGCAAATGTCTTTGCACTAGTGTGACTATAGCAAAGTCCAATAGCCACGTATAGGATGCCACTAGGTACACTGTGTGTTTGCTAGTATAATGGCTTAGTTATCATGAGTTGGAGTGTGCAATGCAGGCAGACGCGCTCTGCAAATGTCTTTGCACGAGTGTGACTATAGCAAAGTCCAATAGCCACGTATAGGATGCCACTAGGTACACTGTGTGTTTGCTAGTATAATGGCTTAGTTATCATGAGTTGGAGTGTGCAAAGCAGGTAGAGGTGCTGCAAATGTCTTTGCACTAGTGTGACTATAGCAAAGTCCAATAGCCACGTATAGGATGCCACTAGGTACACTGAGTGTTTGCTAGTATAATGGCTTAGTTATCATGAGTTGGAGTGTGTAATGCAGGCAGAGGTGCTGCAAATGTCTTTGCACTAGTGTGACTATAGCAAAGTCCAATAGCCACGTATAGGATGCCACTAGGTACACTGAGTGTTTGCTAGTATAATGGCTTAGTTATCATGAGTTGGAGTGTGCAATGCAGGCAGACGCGCTCTGCAAATGTCTTTGCACTAGTGTGACTATAGCAAAGTCCAATAGCCACGTATAGGATGCCACTAGGTACACTGAGTGTTTGCTAGTATAATGGCTTAGTTATAATGAGTTGGAGTGTGCAATGCAGGTAGAGGTGCTGCAAATGTCTTTGCACTAGTGTGACTATAGCAAAGTCCAATAGCCACGTATAGGATGCCACTAGGTACACTGAGTGTTTGCTAGTATAATGGCTTAGTTATCATGAGTTGGAGTGTGCAATGCAGGCAGACGCGCTCTGCAAATGTCTATGCACTAGTGTGACTATAGCAAAGTCCAATAGCCACGTATAGGATGCCACTAGGTACACTGTGTGTTTGCTAGTATAATGGCTTAGTTATCATGAGTTGGAGTGTGCAATGCAGGCAGACGCGCTCTGCAAATGTCTTTGCACTAGTGTGACTTTAGCAAAGTCCAATAGCCACGTATAGGATGCCACTAGGTACACTGAGTGTTTGCTAGTATAATGGCTTAGTTATCATGAGTTGGAGTGTGCAATGCAGGTAGAGGTGCTGCAAATGTCTTTGCTCTAGTGTGACTATAGCAAAGTCCAATAGCCACGTATAGGATGCCACTAGGTACACTGAGTGTTTGCTAGTATAATGGCTTAGTTATAATGAGTTGGAGTGTGCAATGCAGGTAGAGGTGCTGCAAATGTCTTTGCACTAGTGTGACTATAGCAAAGTCCAATAGCCATGTATAGGATGCCACTAGGTACACTGAGTGTTTGCTAGTATAATGGCTTAGTTATCATGAGTTGGAGTGTGCAATGCAGGCAGACGCGCTCTGCAAATGTCTTTGCACTAGTGTGACTATAGCAAAGTCCAATAGCCACGTATAGGATGCCACTAGGTACACTGAGTGTTTGCTAGTATAATGGCTTAGTTATCATGAGTTGGAGTGTGCAATGCAGGTAGAGGTGCTGCAAATGTCTTTGCACTAGTGTGACTATAGCAAAGTCCAATAGCCACGTATAGGATGCCACTAGGTACACTGAGTGTTTGCTAGTATAATGGCTTAGTTATCATGAGTTGGAGTGTGCAATGCAGGTAGAGGTGCTGCAAATGTCTTTGCACTAGTGTGACTATAGCAAAGTCCAATAGCCACGTATAGGATGCCACTAGGTACACTGAGTGTTTGCTAGTATAATGGCTTAGTTATCATGAGTTGGAGTGTGCAATGCAGGTAGAGGTGCTGCAAATGTCTTTGCACTAGTGTGACTATAGCAAAGTCCAATAGCCACGTATAGGATGCCACTAGGTACACTGTGTGTTTGCTAGTATAATGGCTTAGTTATCATGAGTTGGAGTGTGCAATGCAGGCAGACGCGCTCTGCAAATGTCTTTGCACTAGTGTGACTATAGCAAAGTCCAATAGCCACGTATAGGATGCCACTAGGTACACTGAGTGTTTGCTAGTATAATGGCTTAGTTATCATGAGTTGGAGTGTGCAATGCAGGTAGAGGTGCTGCAAATGTCTTTGCACTAGTGTGACTATAGCAAAGTCCAATAGCCACGTATAGGATGCCACTAGGTACACTGAGTGTTTGCTAGTATAATGGCTTAGTTATCATGAGTTGGAGTGTGCAATGCAGGCAGACGCGCTCTGCAAATGTCTTTGCACTAGTGTGACTATAGCAAAGTCCAATAGCCACGTATAGGATGCCACTAGGTACACTGTGTGTTTGCTAGTATAATGGCTTAGTTATCATGAGTTGGAGTGTGCAATGCAGGCAGACGCGCTCTGCAAATGTCTTTGCACTAGTGTGACTTTAGCAAAGTCCAATAGCCACGTATAGGATGCCACTAGGTACACTGAGTGTTTGCTAGTATAATGGCTTAGTTATCATGAGTTGGAGTGTGCAATGCAGGTAGAGGTGCTGCAAATGTCTTTGCACTAGTGTGACTATAGCAAAGTCCAATAGCCACGTATAGGATGCCACTAGGTACACTGAGTGTTTGCTAGTATAATGGCTTAGTTATCATGAGTTGGAGTGTGCAATGCATGCAGACGCGCTCTGCAAATGTCTTTGCACTAGTGGGACTATAGCAAAGTCCAATAGCCACGTATAGGATGCCACTAGGTACACTGTGTGTTTGCTAGTATAATGGCTTAGTTATCATGAGTTGGAGTGTGCAATGCAGGCAGACGCGCTCTGCAAATGTCTTTGCACTAGTGTGACATTAGCAAAGTCCAATAGCCACGTATAGGATGCCACTAGGTACACTGAGTGTTTGCTAGTATAATGGCTTAGTTATCATGAGTTGGAGTGTGCAATGCAGGTAGAGGTGCTGCAAATGTCTTTGCACTAGTGTGACTATAGCAAAGTCCAATAGCCACGTATAGGATGCCACTAGGTACACTGAGTGTTTGCTAGTATAATGGCTTAGTTATCATGAGTTGGAGTGTGCAATGCAGGTAGAGGTGCTGCAAATGTCTTTGCACTAGTGTGACTATAGCAAAGTCCAATAGCCACGTATAGGATGCCACTAGGTACACTGAGTGTTTGCTAGTATAATGGCTTAGTTATCATGAGTTGGAGTGTGCAATGCAGGCAGACGCGCTCTGCAAATGTCTTTGCACTAGTGTGACTTTAGCAAAGTCCAATAGCCACGTATAGGATGCCACTAGGTACACTGAGTGTTTGCTAGTATAATGGCTTAGTTATCATGAGTTGGAGTGTGCAATGCAGGCAGACGCGCTCTGCAAATGTCTTTGCACTAGTGTGACTATAGCAAAGTCCAATAGCCACGTATAGGATGCCACTAGGTACACTGAGTGTTTGCTAGTATAATGGCTTAGTTATCATGAGTTGGAGTGTGCAATGCAGGCAGACGCGGTGCAAATGTCTTTGCACTAGTGTGACTATAGCAAAGTCCAATAGCCACGTATAGGATGCCACTAGGTACACTGTGTGTTTGCTAGTATAATGGCTTAGTTATCATGAGTTGGAGTGTGCAATGCAGGCAGACGCGCTCTGCAAATGTCTTTGCACTAGTGTGACTATAGCAAAGTCCAATAGCCACGTATAGGATGCCACTAGGTACACTGAGTGTTTGCTAGTATAATGGCTTAGTTATCATGAGTTGGAGTGTGCAATGCAGGTAGAGGTGCTGCAAATGTCTTTGCACTAGTGTGACTATAGCAAAGTCCAATAGCCACGTATAGGATGCCACTAGGTACACTGAGTGTTTGCTAGTATAATGGCTTAGTTATCATGAGTTGGAGTGTGCAATGCAGGTAGAGGAGCTGCAAATGTCTTTGCACTAGTGTGACTATAGCAAAGTCCAATAGCCACGTATAGGATGCCACTAGGTACACTGAGTGTTTGCTAGTATAATGGCTTAGTTATCATGAGTTGGAGTGTGCAATGCAGGTAGAGGTGCTGCAAATGTCTTTGCACTAGTGTGACTATAGCAAAGTCCAATAGCCACGTATAGGATGCCACTAGGTACACTGAGTGTTTGCTAGTATAATGGCTTAGTTATCATGAGTTGGAGTGTGCAATGCATGCAGACGCGCTCTGCAAATGTCTTTGCACTAGTGGGACTATAGCAAAGTCCAATAGCTACGTTTAGGATGCCACTAGGTACACTGAGTGTTTGCTAGTATAATGGCTTAGTTATAATGAGTTGGAGTGTGCAATGCAGGTAGAGGTGCTGCAAATGTCTTTGCACTAGTGTGACTATAGCAAAGTCCAATAGCCACGTATAGGATGCCACTAGGTACACTGAGTGTTTGCTAGTATAATGGCTTAGTTATCATGAGTTGGAGTGTGCAATGCAGGCAGACGCGCTCTGCAAATGTCTTTGCACAGTGTGACTATAGCAAAGTCCAATAGCCACGTATAGGATGCCACTAGGTACACTGTGTGTTTGCTAGTATAATGGCTTAGTTATCATGAGTTGGAGTGTGCAATGCAGGCAGACGCGCTCTGCAAATGTCTTTGCACTAGTGTGACTATAGCAAAGTCCAATAGCCACGTATAGGATGCCACTAGGTACACTGTGTGTTTGCTAGTATAATGGCTTAGTTATCATGAGTTGGAGTGTGCAATGCAGGCAGACGCGCTCTGCAAATGTCTTTGCACTAGTGTGACTTTAGCAAAGTCCAATAGCCACGTATAGGATGCCACTAGGTACACTGAGTGTTTGCTAGTATAATGGCTTAGTTATCATGAGTTGGAGTGTGCAATGCAGGTAGAGGTGCTGCAAATGTCATTGCACTAGTGTGACTATAGCAAAGTCCAATAGCCACGTATAGGATGCCACTAGGTACACTGAGTGTTTGCTAGTATAATGGCTTAGTTATCATGAGTTGGAGTGTGCAATGCAGGCAGACGCGCTCTGCAAATGTCTTTGCACTAGTGTGACTATAGCAAAGTCCAATAGCCACGTATAGGATGCCACTAGGTACACTGTGTGTTTGCTAGTATAATGGCTTAGTTATCATGAGTTGGAGTGTGCAATGCAGGCAGACGCGCTCTGCAAATGTCTTTGCACGAGTGTGACTATAGCAAAGTCCAATAGCCACGTATAGGATGCCACTAGGTACACTGTGTGTTTGCTAGTATAATGGCTTAGTTATCATGAGTTGGAGTGTGCAATGCAGGCAGACGCGCTCTGCAAATGTCTTTGCACTAGTGTGACTATAGCAAAGTCCAATAGCCACGTATAGGATGCCACTAGGTACACTGAGTGTTTGCTAGTATAATGGCTTAGTTATCATGAGTTGGAGTGTGCAAAGCAGGTAGAGGTGCTGCAAATGTCTTTGCACTAGTGTGACTATAGCAAAGTCCAATAGCCACGTATAGGATGCCACTAGGTACACTGAGTGTTTGCTAGTATAATGGCTTAGTTATCATGAGTTGGAGTGTGTAATGCAGGCAGAGGTGCTGCAAATGTCTTTGCACTAGTGTGACTATAGCAAAGTCCAATAGCCACGTATAGGATGCCACTAGGTACACTGAGTGTTTGCTAGTATAATGGCTTAGTTATCATGAGTTGGAGTGTGCAATGCAGGCAGACGCGCTCTGCAAATGTCTTTGCACTAGTGTGACTATAGCAAAGTCCAATAGCCACGTATAGGATGCCACTAGGTACACTGTGTGTTTGCTAGTATAATGGCTTAGTTATCATGAGTTGGAGTGTGCAATGCAGGCAGACGCGCTCTGCAATTGTCTTTGCACTAGTGTGACTTTAGCAAAGTCCAATAGCCACGTATAGGATGCCACTAGGTACACTGAGTGTTTGCTAGTATAATGGCTTAGTTATCATGAGTTGGAGTGTGCAATGCAGGTAGAGGTGCTGCAAATGTCTTTGCACTAGTGTGACTATAGCAAAGTCCAATAGCCACGTATAGGATGCCACTAGGTACACTGAGTGTTTGCTAGTATAATGGCTTAGTTATCATGAGTTGGAGTGTGCAATGCAGGTAGAGGTGCTGCAAATGTCTTTGCACTAGTGTGACTATAGCAAAGTCCAATAGCCACGTATAGGATGCCACTAGGTACACTGAGTGTTTGCTAGTATAATGGCTTAGTTATAATGAGTTGGAGTGTGCAATGCAGGTAGAGGTGCTGCAAATGTCTTTGCACTAGTGTGACTATAGCAAAGTCCAATAGCCACGTATAGGATGCCACTAGGTACACTGAGTGTTTGCTAGTATAATGGCTTAGTTATCATGAGTTGGAGTGTGCAATGCAGGCAGACGCGCTCTGCAAATGTCTATGCACTAGTGTGACTATAGCAAAGTCCAATAGCCACGTATAGGATGCCACTAGGTACACTGTGTGTTTGCTAGTATAATGGCTTAGTTATCATGAGTTGGAGTGTGCAATGCAGGCAGACGCGCTCTGCAAATGTCTTTGCACTAGTGTGACTTTAGCAAAGTCCAATAGCCACGTATAGGATGCCACTAGGTACACTGAGTGTTTGCTAGTATAATGGCTTAGTTATCATGAGTTGGAGTGTGCAATGCAGGTAGAGGTGCTGCAAATGTCTTTGCACTAGTGTGACTATAGCAAAGTTTAATAGCCACGTATAGGATGCCACTAGGTACACTGAGTGTTTGCTAGTATAATGGCTTAGTTATCATGAGTTGGAGTGTGCAATGCAGGCAGAGGTGCTGCAAATGTCTTTGCACTAGTGTGACTATAGCAAAGTCCAATAGCCACGTATAGGATGCCACTAGGTACACTGAGTGTTTGCTAGTATAATGGCTTAGTTATAATGAGTTGGAGTGTGCAATGCAGGTAGAGGTGCTGCAAATGTCTTGGCACTAGTGTGACTATAGCAAAGTCCAATAGCCATGTATAGGATGCCACTAGGTACACTGAGTGTTTGCTAGTATAATGGCTTAGTTATCATGAGTTGGAGTGTGCAATGCAGGCAGACACGCTCTGCAAATGTCTTTGCACTAGTGTGACTATAGCAAAGTCCAATAGCCACGTATAGGATGCCACTAGGTACACTGAGTGTTTGCTAGTATAATGGCTTAGTTATCATGAGTTGGAGTGTGCAATGCAGGTAGAGGTGCTGCAAATGTTTTTGCACTAGTGTGACTATAGCAAAGTCCAATAGCCACGTATAGGATGCCACTAGGTACACTGAGTGTTTGCTAGTATAATGGCTTAGTTATCATGAGTTGGAGTGTGCAATGCAGGTAGAGGTGCTGCAAATGTCTTTGCACTAGTGTGACTATAGCAAAGTCCAATAGCCACGTATAGGATGCCACTAGGTACACTGAGTGTTTGCTAGTATAATGGCTTAGTTATCATGAGTTGGAGTGTGCAATGCAGGCAGACGCGCTCTGCAAATGTCTTTGCACTAGTGTGACTATAGCAAAGTCCAATAGCCACGTATAGGATGCCACTAGGTACACTGAGTGTTTGCTAGTATAATGGCTTAGTTATCATGAGTTGGAGTGTGCAATGCAGGCAGACGCGCTCTGCAAATGTCTTTGCACTAGTGTGACTATAGCAAAGTCCAATAGCCATGTATAGGATGCCACTAGGTACACTGAGTGTTTGCTAGTATAATGGCTTAGTTATCATGAGTTGGAGTGTGCAATGCAGGCAGACGCGGTGCAAATGTCTTTGCACTAGTGTGACTATAGCAAAGTCCAATAGCCACGTATAGGATGCCACTAGGTACACTGTGTGTTTGCTAGTATAATGGCTTAGTTATCATGAGTTGGAGTGTGCAATGCAGGCAGACGCGCTCTGCAAATGTCTTTGCACTAGTGTGACTATAGCAAAGTCCAATAGCCACGTATAGGATGCCACTAGGTACACTGAGTGTTTGCTAGTATAATGGCTTAGTTATCATGAGTTGGAGTGTGCAATGCAGGTAGAGGTGCTGCAAATGTCTTTGCACTAGTGTGACTATAGCAAAGTCCAATAGCCACGTATAGGATGCCACTAGGTACACTGAGTGTTTGCTAGTATAATGGCTTAGTTATCATGAGTTGGAGTGTGCAATGCAGGTAGAGGAGCTGCAAATGTCTTTGCACTAGTGTGACTATAGCAAAGTCCAATAGCCACGTATAGGATGCCACTAGGTACACTGAGTGTTTGCTAGTATAATGGCTTAGTTATCATGAGTTGGAGTGTGCAATGCAGGTAGAGGTGCTGCAAATGTCTTTGCACTAGTGTGACTATAGCAAAGTCCAATAGCCACGTATAGGATGCCACTAGGTACACTGAGTGTTTGCTAGTATAATGGCTTAGTTATCATGAGTTGGAGTGTGCAATGCAGGCAGACGCGCTCTGCAAATGTCTTTGCACTAGTGGGACTATAGCAAAGTCCAATAGCTACGTTTAGGATGCCACTAGGTACACTGAGTGTTTGCTAGTATAATGGCTTAGTTATAATGAGTTGGAGTGTGCAATGCAGGTAGAGGTGCTGCAAATGTCTTTGCACTAGTGTGACTATAGCAAAGTCCAATAGCCACGTATAGGATGCCACTAGGTACACTGAGTGTTTGCTAGTATAATGGCTTAGTTATCATGAGTTGGAGTGTGCAATGCAGGCAGACGCGCTCTGCAAATGTCTTTGCACTAGTGTGGCTATAGCAAAGTCCAATAGCCACGTATAGGATGCCACTAGGTACACTGTGTGTTTGCTAGTATAATGGCTTAGTTATCATGAGTTGGAGTGTGCAATGCAGGCAGACGCGCTCTGCAAATGTCTTTGCACTAGTGTGACTATAGCAAAGTCCAATAGCCACGTATAGGATGCCACTAGGTACACTGTGTGTTTGCTAGTATAATGGCTTAGTTATCATGAGTTGGAGTGTGCAATGCAGGCAGACGCGCTCTGCAAATGTCTTTGCACTAGTGTGACTTTAGCAAAGTCCAATAGCCACGTATAGGATGCCACTAGGTACACTGAGTGTTTGCTAGTATAATGGCTTAGTTATCATGAGTTGGAGTGTGCAATGCAGGTAGAGGTGCTGCAAATGTCTTTTCACTAGTGTGACTATAGCAAAGTCCAATAGCCACGTATAGGATGCCACTAGGTACACTGAGTGTTTGCTAGTATAATGGTTTAGTTATCATGAGTTGGAGTGTGCAATGCAGGCAGACGCGGTGCAAATGTCTTTGCACTAGTGTGACTATAGCAAAGTCCAATAGCCACGTATAGGATGCCACTAGGTACACTGTGTGTTTGCTAGTATAATGGCTTAGTTATCATGAGTTGGAGTGTGCAATGCAGGCAGACGCGCTCTGCAAATGTCTTTGCACTAGTGTGACTATAGCAAAGTCCAATAGCCACGTATAGGATGCCACTAGGTACACTGAGTGTTTGCTAGTATAATGGCTTAGTTATCATGAGTTGGAGTGTGCAATGCAGGTAGAGGTGCTGCAAATGTCTTTGCACTAGTGTGACTATAGCAAAGTCCAATAGCCACGTATAGGATGCCACTAGGTACACTGAGTGTTTGCTAGTATAATGGCTTAGTTATCATGAGTTGGAGTGTGCAATGCAGGTAGAGGAGCTGCAAATGTCTTTGCACTAGTGTGACTATAGCAAAGTCCAATAGCCACGTATAGGATGCCACTAGGTACACTGAGTGTTTAATAGTATAATGGCTTAGTTATCATGAGTTGGAGTGTGCAATGCAGGTAGAGGTGTTGCAAATGTCTTTGCACTAGTGTGACTATAGCAAAGTCCAATAGCCACGTATAGGATGCCACTAGGTACACTGAGTGTTTGCTAGTATAATGGCTTAGTTATAATGAGTTGGAGTGTGCAATGCAGGCAGACGCGCTCTGCAAATGTCTTTGCACTAGTGTGACTATAGCAAAGTCCAATAGCCACGTATAGGATGCCACTAGGTACACTGAGTGTTTGCTAGTATAATGGCTTAGTTATAATGAGTTGGAGTGTGCAATGCAGGCAGACGCGCTCTGCAAATGTCTTTGCACTAGTGGGACTTTAGCAAAGTCCAATAGCTACGTTTAGGATGCCACTAGGTACACTGAGTGTTTGCTAGTATAATGGCTTAGTTATAATGAGTTGGAGTGTGCAATGCAGGTAGAGGTGCTGCAAATGTCTTTGCACTAGTGTGACTATAGCAAAGTCCAATAGCCACGTATAGGATGCCACTAGGTACACTGAGTGTTTGCTAGTATAATGGCTTAGTTATCATGAGTTGGAGTGTGCAATGCAGGCAGACGCGCTCTGCAAATGTCTTTGCACTAGTGTGGCTATAGCAAAGTCCAATAGCCACGTATAGGATGTCACTAGGTACACTGTGTGTTTGCTAGTATAATGGCTTAGTTATCATGAGTTGGAGTGTGCAATGCAGGCAGACGCGCTCTGCAAATGTCTTTGCACTAGTGTGACTATAGCAAAGTCCAATAGCCACGTATAGGATGCCACTAGGTACACTGTGTGTTTGCTAGTATAATGGCTTAGTTATCATGAGTTGGAGTGTGCAATGCAGGCAGACGCGCTCTGCAAATGTCTTTGCACTAGTGTGACTTTAGCAAAGTCCAATAGCCACGTATAGGATGCCACTAGGTACACTGAGTGTTTGCTAGTATAATGGCTTAGTTATCATGAGTTGGAGTGTGCAATGCAGGCAGACGCGGTGCAAATGTCTTTGCACTAGTGTGACTATAGCAAAGTCCAATAGCCACGTATAGGATGCCACTAGGTACACTGTGTGTTTGCTAGTATAATGGCTTAGTTATCATGAGTTGGAGTGTGCAATGCAGGCAGACGCGCTCTGCAAATGTCTTTGCACTAGTGTGACTATAGCAAAGTCCAATAGCCACGTATAGGATGCCACTAGGTACACTGAGTGTTTGCTAGTATAATGGCTTAGTTATCATGAGTTGGAGTGTGCAATGCAGGTAGAGGTGCTGCAAATGTCTTTGCACTAGTGTGACTATAGCAAAGTCCAATAGCCACGTATAGGATGCCACTAGGTACACTGAGTGTTTGCTAGTATAATGGCTTAGTTATCATGAGTTGGAGTGTGCAATGCAGGTAGAGGAGCTGCAAATGTCTTTGCACTAGTGTGACTATAGCAAAGTCCAATAGCCACGTATAGGATGCCACTAGGTACACTGAGTGTTTGCTAGTATAATGGCTTAGTTATCATGAGTTGGAGTGTGCAATGCAGGCAGACGCACTCTGCAAATGTCTTTGCACTAGTGTGACTATAGCAAAGTCCAATAGCCACGTATAGGATGCCACTAGGTACACTGAGTGTTTGCTAGTATAATGGCTTAGTTATCATGAGTTGGAGTGTGCAGAGGACAGGAGGGTACAGTGCCAGGATTTTGGGGCTCTGGGTAGAGGAATGGAAGCCTGCCTTTCTATCCCTCCTAATAGGGAAATGCAGGGAGGAAATCCCTGACCTTGGCTACACAGACGCTGGCGCTGTTTTCAGGACCTGTCACCTTAACTCTGACCCAGCCGGTTTGAGCCCTTAAAAGGACTGCTAGAAAGTGCTATCCCTATGCTGTCCAGCGCTCTGTATGGAGCGCATACAGCTGTATCAGCGATGGGACTCAAGACGGAGCTGCGCCAGTGATGTCTGACACCAAAGACGCAGAAGAGATAATGGCGTCCTGGAGGAAAATGTCCGTTTTTATAATGCAGGGACATGTGACATGGACATCCTATCACACATGCCGTTGCTTCTCTGGCTAAAAGTCCACTTAGCTGTGTGTGTGTCTGGGATTGGCTGACATGCTGGCCCGCCCCACAAGACGCGCGCGCTTAGGGAAGGAAGACAAGAAAAAAAAAAAAAAAAATGGAGATCGCCATTATAGAAACAGCAGTGATCTGAAGGCGCTGTTCACGCACACTATACACTGAAATGTCATAATAGTGTGATTCACAGAGTGACTTACACTATTACAGCAGAAACCAAGCTAGGATTTAGCTGGTTTTTTGCTGCTAGAACCGTTCTCGAACGTTTCTAGAACTATCGAGCTTTTGCAAAAAGCTCGAGTTCTAGTTCGATCTAGAACATGCCCCAAAATCACTCGAGCCTAGAACTGGAGAACCACGAACCACGAACCGCGCTCAACTCTAGTTATAACTTGACAAACATGGGACGGTCTCGTCATCTTCAACAGTCTACCTGTACCAGTAGCACCGTATCTGGTGCTGGTAACAGCAATTTTATTTAATCTTTTCATAATTTTTTTAGACCCTCCTTTGCAAGGCCAACAGAGACAACAAGTCTAACACATAGTCAACGGCTGGAGAGGATGATACAGGAGTATCTCCAAATGAACATCGATGCCATGACTTTGCAAATGGAGCCTTGCTCATTTTGGGCTTCAAATCTTGAAAAATGGCCAGAGCTCTCCACTTACGCCTTGGAGATTTTGTCGTGTCCAGCTGCCAGCGTTGTCTCTGAACATGTCTTCAGTGCTGCTGGGTGTGTGCTGACAGATAAGCGCACGCGTCTGTCCAGTGACAATGTGGACAGACTAACGTTCATCAAGATGAACAAGTCATGGATCCACAAGGGATTTACTACTCTTGTGTCATCCTGGGGAGAGTAAATGCTTGTGGATTTGGAATGTGCTTGATGCAAATCAAAACATCCTGTTTGCAACTCGGGCACAAGTGCTGCCACTGAATGGGTGGGTGTGTGTGGGGCACAATTTTTGGAAAAAAAGGGAGACTCCGCTTGGAGTAACCCTTTCTTGCTGTGTTTTTTAAAAATGATCCAAGATGAACAGAGCTGGGATCAGGAAAGACTTTGCTACCTACCCCGGAGTCATCCTGGGGACGGTTAAGTATGGCGTATTTTTGAATGTGCTTGATGCAAATCTAGCTGTGAAGTGTACAACTAGGGCACAAGTGCTGCCACTGAAGGGGTGGGTGTGTGTGGGGCCCAATTTTTAGAAAAAAGGGAGACTCCGCTTGGAGTAACCCTTGCTTACAGTGTTTTTAAAAAGGAGCCAAGATGAACAGAGCTGGGATCAAGAAAGACTTTGCTACCTACCCTGGTGTCGTCCTGGGGACAGTTAATTATGGCGTATTTTTGAATGTGCTTGATGCAAATCAAAACATCCTGTTTGCAACTAGGGCACAAGTGCTACCACTGATGGGGTGTCTGTGTGGCCCAATTTTTGGAAAAAAGGGAGACTCCGCTTGGAGTAACCCTTGCTTACATTTTTTTTTAAAAGGAGCCAAGATGAACAAGTCATGGTTCAGCAAAGACTTTGCTACCTACCCCGGTGTCATCCTGGGGACAGTTAAGAATGGCGTATTTTTGAATGTACTTGATGCAAATCTAGCTGTGAAGTGTACAACTAGGGCACAAGTGCTGCCACTGAATGGGTGGGTGTGTGTGGGGCCCAATTTTTGGAAAAAAGGGAGACTCCGCTTGGAGTCACCTTGCGGTGTTTTACATGATTTTAGAAGGGCGTGCCATGCCTATATCTGTGTCTCGTCCTCTCTTTCCTCGTTACGCTCTTTTGTTTTCGCATGAGAATTTGTTCTTGTCACTTTCCCATGTGTTTGTGTTGTGTTGTGAGTTGTTTGTCACCTTTTGGACACCTTTGAGGGTGTTTTCTAGGTGTTTTTATGTGTTTGTCAATGCCTGCCATTGTTTCCTATGCGGTTCGAGTTCGGTTCGTCGAACGTTCGACGAACCGAACTCGAACGGGACCTCCGTTCGGCAAACCGAACTCAAGCCGAACCACGACCGGTTCGCTCATCTCTACTTGTAACTTTAAAAGAAGCAGCATGTCAATTCTTTTAGCGGTTTTGCCACGGTGTTTCACTCATACAAGGCAACCACACCAAAACCGCAGGTTAGTTCCTGCTAAGAAATGAGGATTTGCTACAGTTTTAGGTCTTGGGCCCAAGTTGCTTTTTCATGTTTTTTCCTTGTTTCTTTTAATAAATAATAGCAAGGAAAAAGCATCCCAGCAAAGTCTATGAGAATCGTGACTTGCTGTGCACACGCTGCTTCTTTTTTCCTTGCAGTTTTTGTTGCTTAAAAAAGAAGCGGCGTGTCAATTGTTTCTTCATTTTTTTCCCTACTTTTTTTCACCAATTGACTTCAATGGAGTCAGTGAAAAATGCAGCATTAAATACTTTGATCGTAGCATTCAGGGAATTAAACTGCTGGGAGCGTGCGTGGGGACCGCTCCAAGCAAAGAGAGCCAAGTTCCGGCTGTAACATCACCCGTTGACCAGCGCCTGAACCCCAGTGGTCGCCATGATTAAAAAATGCACAAAAAAGCATGGAAAACAGTATGTAAAAAACGCGCAAAAACAATAAAAAAGTGCTTTTTTCAGCTTTTTTTTCCTGACTAAACTGCGTTTTTATTGGCAGATTTTCAGGCAATAAAAACGCAGAAAAAAAAAGACAAAAAAAAAGACACTGGGGACACATCTACATGTAAAATCAAGGGAACAGAATGAGTTAACTTACCTGTCCGAGAGGGAGATCACAAGAGCCTATTGCTTACCCATGAGTCCTAGTGGATTCTTTCCTTGCAGACAAGATTTCCCTTGGGAATGAATATCAAACAAGACATCTATCATACTGATTAATTAATTAACCCCTTCACCACCCAGCCTGTTTTCCCCTTCCTGACCAGGCCAATTTTTCAATTTTGACCAGTGTTACATTTTGTCATAATAACAATAACTCTGGAATGCTTCAACGGTTTGCAGTGTTTGAGATTGTTTTATCGGGACATATTTTTCTTCATGTTAGTAGTAAATTTAGAATGATATTTTTTGCATTATGAAAATATCAGAAATTTGGCAAACATTGTTACAAATTTTAAACTTTAAATTTTTATGCCCTTAAACCAGAGTTATGCCACACAAAATAGTTAATTAATAACATTTCCCACATGTCTATTTAACATCAGCAATTTTTGAAACATAATTGTAGCAGAGCTGAAAGCGTCGTGGAACCTCTGTCGATTACGTCGCATCTGGAGGGGTATTGGGGATAAATAATAAAGTGGTGTAAGAGGGTGTATGTCAATCATGGGGGGTGTCTCAGACGCCTGCCATGATTAACCTAGGACTTAGTGGCAGCTATAGGCTGCTATTAACTCCTTATTACCCCGATTGCCACTGCACCAGGGCAATTCCTGATGAGCCGGGTAGAGTCCCGGGACTGTCGCATCTAATGGATGTGGCAATTCCGGGCAGCTGCTGGCTGATATTTTTAGGCTGGGGGGGCTCCCCATAACGTGGTGCTCCCCATCCTGAGAATACCAGCCTTCAGCCGTGTGGCTTTACCTTTACTGGTATCAAAATTGGGGGGGAACGCACGCCGTTTTTTATTTATTTATTTATTGTACTGCACGATATAGACCCGCCCACTGGCGGCTGTGATTGGTTGCAGTGAGACAGCTGTCACTCAGCGTAATGGCGCGTATGACTGCAACCAATCATAGGCGCCGGTGGGCGGGGGAACCAGGGAATACCAGATGGAATAATGAGAAGCCGGCATTTTCAAAAGAGGAGAAGCCACCAGAGCAGTGTGACAGCCGTGCAATGCCGCGCCCGTGATCGGTGAGTATGAGAGAGGGGGTGAGAGGGAGAGACCGACCGACAGAGAGAGATAGAGAGACCAGGAGTGATTTTAAACGATTTAGATTGTTCTCCTGGACATGCTGAGCATGCTTAGTAGAATGTGACGGAATCAGTCAGCGGATTATGCCTCTTAGCGCATTGCGGCGGAATCCGCCACCATAGACAATCATTAGACACCTTGGCGCATTCCAATGGAATCCGCCAAGGTGCGTTGTTTTAACGACACCAAAAACGCTACATGCTGCGTTCCCTCCACCCAGCGCTCAGTCAAAATAACGACTCAGCGTCGGCCAGCGGATGCAACGAAGACACAGTGCGTTGTCAATACAAGTCTATGGAGAATAGCGCAGTCCATTAACTGTGCTATTTTCCATAGCGGCGGATTGCGATGAAAGCAAGTATGATGGTACCCTATCTTTGCCAGCAGCAACCTGCTTTTGGTGGGCTCCTACTGAGATGATAATGTATTAGATGTGACCTGCAGTCACATGTAACTCAACAGATAATACAGTAATACTTTTGTGAGTACAGATAGTAGTGATTGCTCCTCTGGATCACACTGCTGCTGGTTTTGCATGTGCTGCTGTTTTGGGCTGGTGGGAGGAGTAAGGCAGAATCAGTGAGCGATGAGAGCAGACTGTATCTATCTATTGCTAATAATGACAGACTGCTACAAACCACAGATCTTCAGCATTTTTGCAGTTTTGCACTAGGTCAACTGTAATTCACAAGTTGATCACCTATTATGTGAACATCCTCACCTTGCACCTCAAATATCAGAGATCTGAAACTTTGTGATGCTGCAATTGGCGATTTTCTGTGTGGGCAATTTTCCATGTGGGCAATTTTCCGTGTGGGCAATATTTCCTGTGGGCATTTTTCCTGTGGGCATTTTTCAGGGAACCTGCCTATATATGTATCCAACACCACTAGTTAAAGTGACTAGTGCCCATTTATTTATCATA
Organism: Anomaloglossus baeobatrachus; assembly: GCF_048569485.1. NCBI lineage: Eukaryota > Metazoa > Chordata > Amphibia > Anura > Aromobatidae > Anomaloglossus > Anomaloglossus baeobatrachus. The sequence goes on from NC_134354.1 coordinate 452,002,347, forward strand.
TATATTGTACCATGGCAATGTATATAACAATCACCTATCTTCCATTGTTCCTCTCATATACAGTGCCACACCTTCTTTTTAAAGTGACTTGTTCCTAGCACTAAAACTTGTGGACACCATAGGGGGCTATTCAATTAACTGCATAGATAAAAAGCAGATTATAATACTATATCTTTTATCTCTGTCATCTCAATAGAGGACTATCCACATTGGTCCATAAATATAGGGCAGGCTTATAATGCTATACCTATATTCCTCTGTCAACCTCTGCTGCAAAATTATCCGGTATATAACATTGCTGCTACGTCTTGGAGAGCAGTCTGAATGACCTGCCTACATCAGTCTCCTGCCTAGCTATTATACCTCCTCCACCTCAATGCGTTTCGCCTCACTTATGTCAGTGACACACATCAGGAGGCTTAACTGGAGCGCCCCACTGTCACTGATTTGCAAGGGCACGTAATAATATCAGCGCAGATATGCCTCAGTACTGTATCATAGTCAGTAGCGTGCACGGCGCATAAACACGCTACTGATATAGACAATTGCCCGCCCTCTTCCTTCCTGATGTGCCTCCTGTGTTATCCAATCACATGGTCCGTCTCACCGGACCAATGATGTGTGGCTGCATTAGTCATAGGTCAAGGAATGTTGGCACTGATACATGCCTGATTGATTTAGACAAATGTAAGGTTCTTCATTTTGTAGAGGATAACCATATTCGCTTGGGTTTGCCATAGTAATTCCCCTCGCTGAGCGCAATGAAGGCTGGACATGACAGTATACCTGTCACAAGGTGTGAGGGGATAACACTGGACCAAGGCTCCTAGACTGGCCCTCAGGCTAGGGGGCCCTAGCCCTAACTTCAGAGCTACCTCTAATGGTGAACATTTCTCAGCCGCTTTCCTTGCCCTGCTCCTGCCAAGCCCTGATCTTATACCCCCACTCCCCCACCCCAGGGGAGGACTGGGACAGGAGTGGTTAAAGCCACAGATAGAGTTTGAAAACCACTTAGCACTGGTAACCTGGTTAAATAAGTCCGGAATGAGGGACATCAGAAACCATAATCCAGTTAAGCTTATGGAAATCCAGACACGGATGAAGTCCACTATCCTTCTTTTTGACAAAGACGAAACCCACAGCTACCCAAGACCAAAATGGCTTAATTGGACCATTAGCCAAACTCTCCATCATGTAGAGAGCTTGTCTCTCATGAACGGACAGATTATACAGTCTGCACTTAGGTTGAAGCCAGTGGCCAAGTTGCCCTATAGTGTAGTCATAAGGTCTGTGCGGCAGCAGCTCCTGGCAACCCTTCTCAGAGAACACATCACCAAACTAAGAAAAGATCCAGGATACTCTGAGATACAAGTCAGTCTCTAGACAGTGTTTGTTACAGTAAGAGCTCCATTTTATTATGTCCTGGGTCGTCCAGTCAACAATAGGGATATGTAATGTAAACCAATGGAAGCCTAAGATAATTTGTGCCAGGTCTTTGAGCACAAAGCATGAAAAGCACTCCAAAAGGAGTACACCTATGTGGAGTTCCAACCCCTTTACACACTCCCTAAAGACCCCTTAGGATAGAAGTGATGAATCAGTGACAAAAATCCAGACAGGACTCGATAACTCGTTCACCCTTTACCCAGAGAAGCAAGCAAACTGTTGGTCGATTATGTTGCCCCCAGAACTACTATCTAGACAATCTTAATTGGGACGTCCTGGCCCTTTCTTTTAACCCTGGGAGGTAATAAACACTGAGACACCATGGTGGAGGAAATACATAGACCCAGGTTGGAATCCTTCAACCCCCTGTGTCCAACAATTTTCCGACTGCCGATTATTCTTGGGCACCAAAGGACAGGTGCTAATCAAGTGTCCCTTTTTGCCACAATGTGAGCAAACTCCTCCCCTTTTAGGAATATGGGAATGTCTCCACACATGGGACATCCCTCCAGGCTGCATGGCCTCGGGAGAGGCCCCAGGAGGCAATGCAAGCACAGCAATCCCCTTTCAGGGAGTCTTGGTATTATGAGGCCTCTGACGGAATCAGCTAATAATACGGATTACAAGAGACATGCCACAGTCAAGGGAGGGAGGAGTCTCATACATGACCAACGCCTCATTTACACTCTCAAAAGAACCCTGAAAAATCTGATTCTTGAGAGCAGGGTCATTCCACTAAGTGTCGATGGACCAGCGCCGGAATTCTACCGGCCGATTCTCCTGGTGCAGTGACCAGATCTTAGACTTGGCTAAAGACACATTATCTGTATAGTCATAGATAAGACGAAGCACAGAGAAAAACCCATCCACTGACAAAAACATAGGGGACTTAGGGGGCAAGGAAAAAGCCCATGATTGTGGGTCTCCACTCAAAAGCGAGATCACAATAACTACCCACTGTGCCTCACTACCAGAGGAATGTGCACTCCCCTGAAAATCTCTGCAGGAGTCTCAGTTAGGGTTCAGGTGCTCCAGCAACCAACATGGATTGTGCCGGAATAGCAGACTGCCCTTGTTGTTAAACCACCCCCTTTAATTTCCAACACCTGAAGGGACAGAGCCGGCAACTGCCTCGAAAGTGCAGCAATGGGGTCCATGCAAACATTTAAATATGACGGATTATAATATCACAGGGTGTGAGGGGATAACAGTGGACCGGAGCTCCTAGACTGGCCCTCAGGCTAGGGGGCCCTAAGCTATCCCTAATCCGAGAGATACCTCTAAAGTTGAAGATGTCTGGGCCGCTTTCCTTGCCCTGTTCCTGGCAAGCCCTGATCTTATACCCTCACTCCCCCACCCCAGGGGAGGAGCAGGACAGGAGTAGTTAAACCCCCAGATATAGACAAATGGGGAAACCAAAAACTTTATCACACAGCTAACACACGTGGAGATATATGACAATACATGATCAGGGGGAAATAAAGAGCAGGGAGAAAATAATGAGACAACAAGGGGATTTTAACAGCACGCCAAGCAGCACACAATAAATCACAAACACATGGACCAGTTTAGCAAAAGCTATAGTCGTCATGGGAAGAAAGTCTCCGCCATCTTAAAAAAGGAGGGGAATATCTGTGATAGGTCTTCCACAACAAGGGATCCAAGAGGTAGTCAGCAGGCTAGCAGAAATTAACTGCTGCAAGTCCATCACTAATGAGCACACAGCTGGTCGATGTCAGCGTCTGTCTATGCAACTCAGAAGCACCAGAGGGCATAGGTGTGGCGTGTCAGATTCTGTAGTATGAACAGCGTCAGATGCCGCCATGACACTCAGCAAGTTTAGAGCCAAACACCGTGTGACAATACCTATAGCAAACTGTCACTTTGTTATGCTAGTACAATCTGCTGAGCCCGAAGTCCATAGGATTGGAGCTCAAGGTATCTACTGGAGAAAAGACACAGGAAACATTGAACTTTGCTATTCAGGTAGTGTGACTCAGTTTGCTGATTTGAATCAGATTTCTACACTGACAGATAAAGCCCATGATGTCATTACAGTACTGCTGTAATGCTTGCCGCCAAAGATGGTAAAGTGGGAAGCTAAAGTGAACCCACTAGACCACAGGGGGGCCCTAGGCTTACCCTTTTGTGGGAGGGGCTTAACTAAGCCCTCACCACGAGACAGACGCCAGGTGCTACTCCCAGGGCAGTAAATCAGGACTATGGCAGCTGACCACTAGGGCAGGGATGAACACAGGCACTGAAAGGCTAATGTGTAGACAGGGAGCACCAGGATAGTTGGAGGCAGCCCGCATAGCCAAGATGGACAGGCAGAGTCACTAAGGACAGGAAGAACCAGGGTAAATCAGACAGATGGCATGGCCGTTGTTGATGGACACACGCACTAATAAAGCTTCGACCACCGGAATGGCTGAGGCAGATGGCATGGTCAGGGTAGACAGTTACAAAGTACCAACAGGGCAGGACGGAGAGGTTCAAGGTGCCAACAGGGAAGGATGGACAGGAACCAGGTACCAACAGGGCAGGACAGACAGATACCAGGTACCAACAGGACAAGACAGAAAGGTACCAGGTGCCAACAGGACAAGACGGACAGGTACCAACAGGGCAGGATAGAGAAGGTGACATGACCTCTAGCTGGCTAGGGAACAAGACCACTAACTGAACATGTTGATCAGGCCCCTCCCCCAGTGGGAGAGTGCCATAAGTACCCAGTACCTCTCAGCACATCCAGAAAATGAAGTGGTGGTCCTTTAAGAGAAGGACAGTGGTGCACACACACGCACGCCCTAGAGCACTCCCGAAGGACCTGTACTGCACGTGCACAGGCCCTGGGAGGGGGAAGCAGGAAGTACCCATGTGGAGGAACGCAGGGAAGCCAGGAAGCGTGGTGAGAGGCGGCTACAGCAGTGAGTAAGGGCAGGGATGACAGCACTTCAGTACCCCCCCTACACCCCACCTTCCTTAGGCTTGAAGAAGGTCTTGACTCCTCGAAGTCAACAATAGCCAGCAAACAGGGGGAAAGCAAGGTAGGCTGACAAGAAGAAATGACAGAAGGCGGGCACAAAAGGGCACCAGCCAGGCAGTTCTCATGGCATAGCAGACCCCAGCGGATTTCCAGTCCAAAACAAACTCAAGAGCATGGACCCAGAAAAAATTACCAAGACAGGTTTGGGAGCACAAGGAAGGGGACCTTCTCCAAATGCATATCTCCCATGCTTAATTACACAGGTTCAGCAACGAACCGTCTGGGTTCGGGCAGGAGCATTCCATCCACACACAACACTGACAAGAGCTTCACAAGGTGTCGGATGGGAATCTGGTAACACTCCACCACAGCTTGCTGAAAGAAGCTTCTCACAGAACTGGAGTCCAGATGAGCAGTCTCCGGAAACTGAACTCCTCCACACAGGACACCTTAACTTGGAGATTTTCACATCACAGATCAGACGTTTTGACACTGATCACTTCTATAGGCTTAGGAACAGTTGTGGAAACAGAACCCCAGAAAACAAATGGCCTCTGGAAGGATTGAGCCAAGCGGAGAAGTTTCCTCACGTGGGAAACTTCCTTGAAACGTTCCTGGAATTTGTGATCAACCCGTATCTGTAACATCTCACGGCACAGTTCAGACAGAGGCAGAAAACCAGAGTCAGTGGACTCCATGGCCTGATCGTACTTTAACACTCACCGCCAAAGATGTTAAGGCGACGAGCTGAAGTGAACCTACTAGACCACAGGGGGGCCCCAGGCTTATTCTTTAGTGGGAGGGGCTTGTTTAAACTCCCACTGCGAGGCAAACACCACATACTACTCGCAGGGCAATAACCGGGACTGTGGCAGCTGACCCCCAGGGTAGGGACTGACACAGGTGCTGACAGGCTGAGTCTCTAATGTAAACAGGGACCACCAGGATAGTTGGAGGCAGACAGCACAGCCTGAATGAAAATGCAGAGTCACTAGCAAGGATAGGAACCACCAGGTTAGCTGAGACAGATGGCACGGCCAGGGTTGAAGGACACATTCACTAATACAGCTTGGAACATCGGAGTGGCTAAGGTAGATGGCTCAGCCAGGATGGAGAGTTACAAGGTACCAACAGGGCAGGACGGACAGGAACCAAGTACCATCAGGGCAGGATGGCCAGGAACCAGGTACTGTACCAATAGGGCAGGACAGACAGTTACCAGGTATTAACAAGGCAGGACGGACAGGTATCAGGTACCAACAAGGCAAGACGCACATGGTGACCTGATATCACAGTTGTCTCCTTATTTTTGGAGACTAGTGACAGCTTTTGGACTGCAGCCACTCATCTCCATCTGGTTACCAACATTTAACCGTGGTTTTGTTTCCTTTGGTGCCTAAACAGTTAATGTCAGTTTTACTGCTGGCAGATTCTCTAGCAGTCTCGGGCTGAGTGCTGCAGTAGCTTTGTAGTCACACCCTTCAGGTTTAAATAGAGGTGTTACCCACCGATCCATGCTAATGATACAAACTAATTTGTATACTGGCCTCCTTGGTGGAAGGAGCTGTGTTGGAGTGTTCCAAGAAGCCTACCTTTATCCTTTTGTTTTTGTGTTGTGGTATTTCCTCTGCTTGTTTTCCTTCCCATGTGTTTCCGTATTTTAGTGGCGAGTCTAGTGAACTCGTCAGCCAACTCACTAGGCAGGGTGAGTTTAGGGCCAGCTGAGGGTCCAATGTATCCTACTCGCCAACAGGTTGAAAGAACCTGTATAGGGATGCTAGGGAGCTCAGGAGTCAGCTGGAGGCGAGTTCAAGAGGTGGCTTCTCACCCCTCTCCCTAGCGGCAGGGACCTCTGTTGTATTGCATCCTCGGTGTTCCCCCAAGTTTGTGGTGTTGTCTTAATTGTTTATTCGTTCTGTGTCAGACTTCAGTCAGTCTGAACGCGCTCTCCACACCCGTAGCATGACAACTGACCACCGGTTGGCTAGGGAACAAAACCACTAACTTACTGAACATGTTGATCAGGCCCCTCCCCTAGTGGGAGAGTGTTTTACATACCCAGTGCCTCAAACCTGAAAAATTGATCACCACTCAAAAAAGAGCCTATGTAATCACCATAGAAATGTAGTTCGCAGTGAACCGAACAAAAACCTATAAAGAACTACAACATGTTATATTGGAAAATCTTTATTGAAAAGTATAAAAAAATATACAAGATTAAAAAAATATGCACAGCAAAAAGATGACTTGAGGAGGAACAACTTCATATGAGATATAATTAACAGGGAATCTCTCAGTGGCTAACAGTAGTGAGCAAAGATTATTATAAAATAGAGCATAAACAGAATATATAATATCTATCAACAAATTGACATATCAAATAGATCCGTAAAGTATAATCTGATAAGCCCTAATACATAAATATTACATGCCACATATGAGTTTACAAGATATTAATAAAGTTGATCCATGTGAATAAACACTCTGCAAAGCAGGTGGATGGTAGATGGAAACAGGACAGCATGTCTATAATAATGATAATAGATGTAACACTGCATTGACTGTAAAAAAGCAAGGACATTCAATGATGTAATACGGGGTGTCAGGAATCAATAACAAATACTAGTAGGTAATGTCATAACTAACATACAAGGGAGGTATGGACAAGAATAATCATAAATGAGAGTCTTGACACACGGCATTACATACATATAATAAGTCACATGCAGATATACAGAACATCCAAAATAGTCACATGCTGCATCTTACCACTCTTTTTTGAGTGGTGATCAATTTTTCAGGTTTGTCTATTTACCTTTCAGGTATTCCCATTTATTATAATGGATTTCAGAGCCAGAGAAAATAACTGGTTGGCCAAGGCTGATTTACTTTTCAGCAATGATGCACAGCAGGGTGATGACATTGTTGGTACCAATAGGAAGAGTGTAACCAAACAGGTATGTGATCTTATGCACTGTATGAAATTGTGGTGGAACAAAAAGACTCTTGAACAATGTCTTCACAGGAATTTGATCCCTAGAGGTCTTCATGTTCAAATCTACCCATCGTTTGGAAAAGATGTGTCGGACTTTTCTAAACGATGGGAAGACATTTGTAATAGTTGTTCTAGATCCTTTATGCAGGCCATTATTGAGTATAATAAACAACAACTGACTTCAGTTGATACAGAATTGGATGGCATCCAGACTCAGATTACTGGTACGTGGACAATTGAGGACATTGCTCCACTGGATAATGAAATTGATACTAAGGGGTATTTTGCACACTACAACATCGCAGGTGCGATGTCAGTGGGGTGAAATCGAAAGTGACGCACATCCGGCGTCGCTGTCGAAATCGGAGTATGTGAATCCTTTTTACTACGATTAACGAGCGCAAAAGCGTCGAAATCGTATGATCGGTGTAGCGTCGGTTATTTCCATAATTTCGGAAGGACCGCTGTTACGATGTTGTTCCTTGTTCTTGCGGCAGCACACATCGCTGTGTGTGAAGCCGCAGGAGCGAGGAATATCGCCTTACCTGCGTCCCGGCTGCAATGAGGAAGGAAGGAGGTGGGCGGGATGTTTACGTCCCGCTCATCTCCGCCCCCCTGCTTCTATTGGCCACCTAACAAATAAGGAATAACGTTTGGAACTCCATTCTATGTCTGAACTGGGTGCAAAAACCTAAAAAAAAAATCACTATATGGAGATAAGGTATGCACACCAGTGACTATGCAAGGGGAATACATGTAATAGCAGAAACTGCTGTGTGAATACGGACATGAAAAATTCAATAGCTATATGTAAGAATGAAATGTGAAAAATGGAACCTGCATTACTGCCATGAATATATGAATAAAGAGAAATTTAGCTACTGAATTGATCAATGCAATAGAGCCCCAACACTACGCCAAAGTATTTCTCTGCGTTGGGGGTCCCTAACTCATGTGGATTGGCAATAGGTGTGAGTGGGGTGGGTTCACAAACGAAAAACTACTAACAAATAAGGAATAACGTTTGGAACCCCACTCACACCTATTGCCAATCCACATGATACTTATATATAGCTTGGGTCTCAGCTTCCCATACACGGTAAGTTTTTTAACTGCATGAGAGGACACACACAAGTTAGGGACCCCAACGTAGAGAAATACTTTGGCGTAGTGTTGGGGCTCTATTGCATTGATCAATTCAGTAGCTAAATTTCTCTTTATTCATATATTCATGGCAGTAATGCAGGTTCCATTTTTCACATTTCATTCTTACATATAGCTATTGAATTTTTCATATCCGTGTTCACACAGCAGTTTCTGCTATTACATGTATTCCCCTTGCATAGTCACTGGTGTGCATACCTTATCTCCATCTATTGGCCACCTGCCATGTGACGTCGCTGTGACACCGCATGACCCGCCTCCTTAGGAAGAAGGCGGTTCGCCGGCCAGAGTGATGTTGCAGGGCAAATAAGTGCATGTGAAGCTGCCGTAGCGATAATTTTTCGCTACGGCAGCTATCACAAGATATCGCAGCTGCGACGGGGGCGGGGACTATCGCACTCGGCATCGCTACCATCGGCTTGCGATGTCGTAGTGTGCAAAGTACCGCTAAGTCTAAAGATTGGGAGAAGCAAATTAGTGATGTGAAGAATAAGAAATTGCAGAGAGATCTACTTAATGATCAGATGAGACGAGTATATAAATGGAAATTTCAGAACATCGACCGACAAGTGAGGAATCCATCCATGTCATCAGCTGCTTCGTCTACGAGTGAATTATTATTTTCTGAGCGACAACAAAATAGGATGGTTCAGAGTAATTCCTTTCAAAAAAACGCTTCTTGGAAGAAGAGCTTTAAACGCAAACTGATTCCTGACCAGGAACAGTATAAATCGAGTACCTTGAAGGTAATTAAATTTATCCAATTTGACTCTTTCACCGGCCCATATCAATGTGCTTAGCAAAGGATTATCATTTTGTCCTGCATCTAAATTTGATTGTTTTGCAGCTATCACGGATTTGAATCTTTTTGCCAGGAGACTCCTTTTTAAAAAAATATGTTCATGATGAGAATTTGAGATCTAGGTTTCCTACTACTGAGGAAAGTATTCAGATACTTGAGGAGTTGCTACGTGAGCAAGATAGTCTTAAAGGAGGTAAGGTTCCCTCATCCCTTATCCCCAAATCTAAGAAATTCCCCCACTTGCATCCTGTCCCACTATTGACTTCTTTGTATGGTTAGTTACAGAAGATTTGAAGTCAGTTTCACCATCCATCAGGCAGGATAATTGCACAAAGATCGAAAGGGAGGCATTGATGGATTTGTCTAAAATGGAGGATGTTGTAATCAAACCATCCGATAAGGGTGGAAATGTGGTCATTTGGCCACGCACTCTGTATGAAAAAGAAGCACTACGTCAACTGCGAGATCCTCAATGCTATAAAAGATTACACTTTAATCGTTTGTCTGAATTTTAGTTGGCATTGAAGAAAATTCTCCTTAAAGCGGTTGATGACGGAATCCTATCCCAAAAGGAAGTGAAATTTTTGACTGTTGACGATCCATTGTTGCCACGATATACTTCTTACCGAAAGTTCATAAAAATTCCTTAACCCCCCCTGGACGACCCATAGTCTCGGGTAATGGTAATATTTGATAGTGTATTTGTAAATTTTTGGATCATTACCTACAACCCTTGGTTGAAACTCTTCCTTCTTTCACCAGGGATACTAATGATATATTGAGGAAAATGGAAGATCTGCAATTGGAAGAAGATATGTTGCTTGTTACTGCCGACGTGGAGTCATTATACACGTCCATTCGACACAAGGATGGCTGGTCAGCGGTGATTTTTTTTTTCTTGACTCATCCAATTTGTAAAGGGGTCTTATTGAGTTGCTTTTGCAACTCTTAGAATTTGTTTTGAATCATAATTTCTTTTTAAGGATGTTCTCTACCTCCAGCTCCAGGGAACAGCAATGGGGGCGGCTTGTGCGCCCTCATATGCTAATCTTTTCCTGGGGCTGTGGGAAAAACATTTTTTTGACAGACCTCCTACAATTTTCTGACAGTACATATGTGGTCAAGATTTATTGATGATTATCTTCATATGGCAAGGCAATAAGGGAGAACTGGAATCACTCATGACCTCTATCAACCGAAATGACATCAATTTGAAACTCACCTACATTATCGGAACCGATTCTATTGATTTTCTGGAAGTTCTATGTGGATGCGGGTGGAGTTATACATTCAGATCTTTTTCGAAAATCTACTGCAGTTAATTCTTTATTGCATGCGAAGTCTGCTCATCCAAAGCATGTTATCAAGAATATTCCAAAGGGCCAATTTCTATGAATCAAGAGGATCTGTTCAGATAACATATCTTTTGAGAGGCAAGCTGCGGATCTTACTAAAAGATTTCTTGCCAGAGGATACCACCCTAGAAATGTCAATCGTGGATATCAAGCAGCCAAACATACAGAACGGAGGGATCTCCTTAATAAATGCCAAGAAAACTAAACCCCATGATGACATTGTGAGATTCATTTCTACATTTAACTCGCATTCGGAGGAGGTACGTACCATACTCAAAAAACATTGGGGTATACTTAAAATGGATGATACCTTGAGACATTATGTACTATCGGATCCTAATATCACCTTTCGAAGATCCAAGAGCCTGAAGGACCTCCTGGTACACTGTCACCACAGAGGTCAGGTAGGCCAAACTTTTTTGGACTCCTCTAAGATCCCATGGGGTTGCAAACTGTGTGGTGACTGTGTGGCATGCCCCAATGTTGATAGAGCAAAGAATTTCTTTAGCTCCGACGACAAGAGGAAATTTAAAATTACACATGCCATTAACTGCAGCACAAAGGGGGTGATTTATTTGGCATTTTGTCCTTGTAACCTTAGGTACGTTGGCCTTACTACTAGGCAATTTAGAAGAAGAGCAAGAGAGCATGTCCTAGCCATTTCTGCAGCAAGGGATGAAGATGACTTATCCAAACTCACATCCATTCCTCGTCATTTCAAGCAGTTCCATCAGTGCAATCCCTCCTTGTTACGGGTTTGCGCAATCGACTCGAGTCATGGTAAGTCCAAGAGGGGGGGGAAATTGAAAAAAATCCTAGCTCAAAAGGAATCTCATTGGATTTTTACTTTGAACACTTTAGTACCGCATGGATTAAATGAGAATATTAGTTATTTGCCATTTTTTATAAAGAAAGAACCAGGTTCCTATAATGGTTTTTATATTTCTGGATCTATTTAATATGTCAATTTTTTGACAGATAATATATATTCTGTTTATGCCCTATTTGATAATAATATTTGCTCACTACTGTTAGCCACTGAGAGATTCCCTGTTAATTATATCTCATATGAAGTTGTTCATCCTCAAGTCATCTTCTTGCTGTGCATATTTTTTAATCTTGTATATTTTTTATACTTTTCAATAAAGATTTTCCAATATAACATGTTGTAGTTCTTTATAGGTTTTTATACCCAGTGCCTCTCAGTAATAAGCACTTCCAAAGGAATGAAGCGCTGGCCCTTTAAGAGAAGGGTAGCGGTGCACGCATGCTCTAGGAGCACTTCCAGGGGGGACCTATGCCACGTGCACAGGCCCCGGGAGGGGGAAGCAGGAATCACCCACGTGGAGGACCGCGGAGAAGCCAGGTAGCGTGGCGAGAGCAGTCTTCAGCGATAAGATCGTGTCCCTGCGGGGTTTGCAAGATGAGTCCTTTAACTGGGTTAATTGCTTGGAACAGTGGGCACTGCCAAGGCCAGTGAGTAATTCCCCCATTTGAGGTGAAGTGGTTTTGGCTAGGTGTTCTCTGTTGCTCTTTGGGGAATAAGGGGAATTGGTGGCTCCATCGTCAAGTGGAGGTGGCATGTTGAGTCAGGATGTCGTGGGATTAACCTACCCCATGGAATGTTTGGTTGGAATGGTCAAACTGAAACCATCTTAAATATGTAAAACAAAACAAAAAATGGGGGGGGGTCAGGTTGTGAGCATTAAAGAGTTTGATAAGGCAGTCGGCAGAGTTTTGCAGGGGGTATTTATTTCTGTTGGGGAGGGGGTGATCGCACAGGCCCATTGCTGGTCTTGGTGCAGAAGTGTACTTTATAAAAAAAAAAAGAAAAAAAGAAAAAGGAAAATTCCCCCCCCCCGGTGTTTTCTACGTTCTCCTGGGCGGTGCACCGCTGGTTGGATAATTGGGTCACTGTTCTTATTTGGGGGGGGGCTGCTGGAAGATGTGTGGAGGAATGAGTGCCAGCTGGGTTGGTTGAGAGGTCACGTTCTGGTGCTTTGGATCTGGTTCCCAGGTATGAGTGGCCTAAGGTAGCACTGGATTTTCACCGTTTCAAGGTTGGATCGTGCCCCCGATGTGCTGGTGTTTCACACGGGTGAAAATGATGTGGGGATTCCCCCCCTTGAGGATTAAATTGGAGTTATTTGCCAAGGTTTACTGCAGCTATGCTCCACCTCCCTGACAGATGAAGATAGTGCGGTCGGATATTGTGCCTACAAAACCTTACTGGTGGTCCCGTCGATAGAGGGGATCGATAAGACCAAAATTAAGGTGGATAGGGCAGTGGGGAGTTTCGTGGCTTGGAACGGACAGGCCAATGCGGTGGATGCACCTGTAGTTAGCAGGTGTTCAGGAAGGTGGAGCCAGCGCTTTGTTTGGTGGGGTGACTCGCATTATGAGGTCTCAGGTAATGCTCGTGGTGGTGGTAGTGAGGTGGGGTTCTTGGAGTTGGTGGTAAAATGGTGGGGGGAGGTTGTACATCAGGTGGATGGTAACCCCCCCTTCTTTTATTTGGAATAGTAATTACCTGGCAGACTTTGGGTCTCTCCAGGGTGGGGTCCCCTGGGAGTCGGTGTTAGGGAAATGGTTTTCCGGTCATGGTGTCCCCGAGTTGTGGTTCTTTGTGGCTGGGGACAACTCTGGATGGTTTATCAATTTTATGGGAACGTCCGCCAGGTTTTGGAGCTCCAAGAACCCTCCTTGCTTTAAAGAAAGGTATTTAATTTATTTAATGTCATGTTTGTGTAATAAAGGCAGATTTGACCAAATTATCCAAGCAGGTGTCATGTCTTCATTGGAGGGGGAATCTGTGGGATGAAGGGGTTAATGCATAGCAGGAAGGAAGCATCTACAATAGTACAGTCAAGGCTGAATGGAGCTCACAGCGGAGCCATGGGCAGAGTGACTCATGACTGACTTTGTAGGGCAACAAGGGATTAATACTAGTTGCAGAGAAAGAAAGCGCGGGCTGTGGAGGGTCAGAAGTTAAGGGGCTGCAAAAAGTGCTAGGGAGTGTTCAGTTGGGGATATAGGATAAGTAGAAGGGGTGGGGACTATCAGAACAGCATGTGAAGCCAGCAGAAAAGGTTCCACCCTCCCGATCTGTGTTGAGCTGGGGGTGTGGGTTTCATGTGGAGAAAGTTTTGTATATTTTAATAATGTGTTGGTGTCATTTCGGCCGGGTATTTTATTTATTTACTGTCATCTGTCATGTGGCAGTAGTGAGGTGGGGTTCTTGGAGTTGGTGGTAAAATGGTGGGGGGGGGGGTTGTACATCAGGTGGATGGTATCTCCCCTTTTATTTGGAATGGTAATCACCTGGCAGACTTTGGGGCTGGGTCCCCTGGGAGTCGGTGTTAGGGAAATGGTATTCCGGTCATGGTGTTCCCGAGCTTATGGTCGTTTGCGGCTGAGGACAACTCTGGATGGTTTATCAATTTTATGGGAACGTCCGCCAGGTATTGGAGCTCCAAGAACCCTCCTCGCTTTAAAGAAAGGTATTTAATTTATTTAATGTCATGTTTGTGTAATAAAGGCCGATTTGGCCAAAATATCCAAGCAGGTGTCATGTCTTCATTGGAGGGGGAATCTGTGGGATGAAGAGGTTTGTGCATAGCGGGAAGGAAGCATCTACAATACTACAGTCATGTTTTATTGCAGTAGAGAAAGTGGACAATGCAGAACACTGAATGCAGCTGACTGTGCTACTGTCAGATACTACATCATCATGCAGTGACCACATATATTCCACAATGCCCTCCGATTCTTCCCCAATGAAAAGCTTGTAAGAGGCAAAGGAGTGTGCAATGTGTTTGTTACTAACTACAACTTCGGGGACGGCTGCCAGGACAGCCGTGCTGCTACCTGGAGTTCCTACATTTTTTTTCATGTTATATTTTCATTCTCTCACGCTACCATGTCTATTGACCATGCCATATTTTGAACACAAATATAACTTTAAATTCGCTTACAAATTTTTTTACCATACTTAACATGCCCAGAGAAAATGTGAATCCTACTTAGCATTTCTGCTGGATTCCATATGACTGCCAAAACGGCTAATACAACAATCAGCTGCCAATCATATTGACTTGGAGTGTGTGTAGTGATGGGCGAACCCCCTGATATTTGGGATAGTTTCTTAGCGCCATTTCAAGGCACTTTACCTGGTTTGTCCTGCGCCCCTGATGGCGGTGGCATATTGGGTAATAAAGGGGTTAATACCAGCTTTGCATTCTCAGCTGGTAATAAGCCTGAAATTCATGGTGTCACGCCAAATTAGACATGGCCACCATACATTTCTAGTAAACCGTAAAGAGAAAAACACAAACACATAGAATTTTTTTTTTATTACAAATAAAATATCTAGAGACCGTCTTTATTATAAAAAAAATCCTTAGTCTGACGTAGTCCACAGGTAGAGCAATATCAGCTCTGCTACATCGCTATGTACAGACAAGCGTCTCTACAGAGCGTGAAGCAGGCTGAGGGTACTGTTCCACTTGCATTTTGCACAGACGAGTGTAATCCGATAAAACATCGGATTGCTCTCACTTTAGTGGAAAACTATGGGGCAGTGTCCATCCATTTATTTCTCCTGCCATAGCGGCATGCGGAATGAATCGCATCATGCTGCATTTGGCAGCGAGTCTCGGCTCACTCATCCCCATGCAAGTCTATGGGAGCACGTGAAACATTGTATTGCATTTGCATGTAATCCAACTGCAGTGCGATGTACACAGAGACAGGCAGCGGAGAAGATGGGGAGAAAGTGCTCCCTCCCTTTCCTCCTCAGCTGTGACCCTATGGCAAGATCGCATCCCAGTCGCATGACCCTCGGCTGACGCTCGCAGCAGAGGGTCATTAGCATATCACTTCCAATGCTCTCGCATCGGAAGCTGTATGCAAGTGGAACCGTACCCTGATAATGATAGTTAAAATTCAATCGAGTCCATGGCTAAGACATCAACGAGAACACAGCCGAAAAAAGCCGAAGTCTACCGAGTGACAAGCAGTGCAGTGAACACCTCCAGAAGTTAATTATAGGACCCGGAAGCAGAAGCGGCCGGGAGATAGCGGGTCTGCAGGATGCATCGCGGGACCAGTAAGTATAATCATAATGTTTTTTAATAATGCATTTTTTACAGCCCCTTGCCCCAAACTGGACCCCGAACTGTAACACAGGTTTCCCAGGAAAACTCGTGTTCGGGACCTTGTGCACGAACACTATGTGTTCGGTTCGGACCTCGAACTTTAAATTTCGGGTTCGTCCATTACTATGTGTCAGTAATTTGACAATTTAAATAGGTGTGTCAAAACAGACATGCATTGTTAAATAGCTCAATTTACTGTACTATTTTGTTTGCAAATATTTGGTTAGAGCAGATTAATGTCCCCTGTACAAAAAGGACCTTGCAAGAACAAATGCCAGGGGCAACTTACCATAAAAATGCTGCAACAGGTTAACTGCTAAACTGGAATATTAAAGCAAGTATGTGAAAACATTTTTTTTCAAAATTTGTATTTATTTTTTAAAAATACTATCCTCCTTCCCCCAGACGCAAGGCAATGCAGAATGCTGCATAGGTTGTTAGGTGCAGACATATAATATATAATAATAAAATAATAAGTTTTATTTCTATAGCGCCAACATATTCCGCAGCGCTTTACAATTAAGAGGGGACATATACAGACAATATGAGACAATACAAAATAACAAAATTAAGATACCAGGAGGAGTGAGGGCCCTGCTCGTAAGCTTACAGTCTATGAGGACATGGAAAGGAATTTGTGGTAACAGCATGAAATATGGTTATGGCCCTTAAAAAAAAGAAAAAAAAAAAAAAAGGATTGGACAAGAAGAGCAAGATAGGTTTCCAAAGCAGGCACCTGCAATGGACTGCTGTATTAGGGTGGCTTGTAAAAGCCGACAGTCGTGCTCAAAAATTTACATACCGAGGAAGATTTTTGCTTTCTTGGCCTTATTTCAAAGAGTATGAATGAAAACACAAAAACTTTTTTTTGCAACTCATGGTTAGTGGTTTGGTGAAGCCATTTATTGTCAAACGGCTGTGTTTTCTCTTTTTTTAATCATAATAACTACCATAAACATCCAAATAACCCTGATCAAAAGTTCACATACCCCAATTCTTAATACTGTGTATTGCCCCCTCTATCATCAATGACAGCTTGAAGTCTTTTGTGGTAGTTTTTTGATGAGGCTCTTTATTTTCGTGGATGAGGCTCTTTGGTAAAGCTGTCAATTCTTCTTGGCAAAAGCCTCCAGTTCCTGTAAATTCCTGGGCTTTCTTGCATGAGCTGCATGCTTGAGTTCTCCCCAGAGTGGCTCAATGATATTGAGGTCAAGAGACTGATTTGGCCACTCCAAAACCTTTACTTTGT
This sequence comes from Anomaloglossus baeobatrachus, assembly GCF_048569485.1. NCBI lineage: Eukaryota > Metazoa > Chordata > Amphibia > Anura > Aromobatidae > Anomaloglossus > Anomaloglossus baeobatrachus. The sequence continues at coordinate 452,019,503 of NC_134354.1, forward strand.
TCTGCTGTAGCCAATGACAGGTCGACTTGGCCTTGTGTTTTGGATCGTTATCATGTTGGAACGTTCAATTACGTCCCAAGTGCAGCTTCCGGGCTGATGAGTGCAAATTGGCCTCCAGTACTTGCTGATAACGTGCTGCATTCATCTTTCCTTCAACTTTGACCAAGTTTCCTGTGCAATTGTAGTTCACACATCCCCACATCATCAGCGATCCACCTTCATGCTGTACAGTAGGAATGGTGTTTTTCATCATAGGCCTTATTGACACCTCTCCAAATGTAAAGTTTATGGTTGTGGCCAAAAAGTTCTATTTTCATATCATCACTCCAAATTACCTTGTTCCAGAAGTTTGGAGGCTTGTCTCTGTGCTGTTTGACGTATTGTAGGCGAGATACTTTGTGGCATTTGCTCAGTAATGGCTTTCTTCTGGCGACTCGACCATGCAGCCCATTTTTCTTCAAGTGCCTCCTTATTGTGCATCTTGAAACAGCCACACTGCTAGTTTTCACTGAGTCCTGTATTTCAGCTGATGTTATTTGTGGGGTTTTCTTTGCATCCCAAAAATTTTCCTGGCAGTTGTGGTCATAATTTTGTTGGTCCACCTGATCGTGGTTTGGTTTTTACAGAGTCCCTGATTTTCCATTTGTTAATCCCAGTTTGAACACTGCTGACTGGCATTATCAATTCCTTGGATATCTCTTGGTATCCCTTTCCTTTTTTATACAGTTCAATTATCTTTTCCCGTAGATCCTTTGACAATTCTTTTGCTTTCCCCATGACTCAGAAACCAGAAATGTCAGTGGCTGGATTAAAGATGCAAGAGTCTGTCTGGATCCCAGAAATTCACTCAGGTTTTATGCACACACACTGATTACAAGCAAACAGGCCACAAGTGAGGATTTTACCTTTATGAGTAGGGATGATTGAATACCAAAATATCCGCTTCAATGAATATCCGACGAATAGGTCGGTACTATTCGTGAATATTTGTTGCGCAATGTAAGTTTATGAGAAACTTGAATAATTTCACGTTGGACCTAACAGCGAGCTGTGATGACTGAGGAAAAGGCTGAAATGGATGGGAAAAGGCAGAAACAGTATGGGCACAGCCTGTAGAAGGTGCGTGACTGCATTTTTGGTGTCTTGGAATAACGTGCTCAGAACAACACGCGGCATTTACGTAGTCGCCAGAACAGCTCTCAAACCAAAGTAATCACTTTTTTGACAAACAGAAGGCAGGTCTTTTTGTCTCCCTCTCTGTCTGTCTGTCTCTCCCTCTCCCCCTCTCTCTCATACTCACCGATCAGTGACCGATCACCGACACGGCGCTGCACAGCTGTCACACTGCTTCTCCAGCTTTTGAAAATGCCGGCCGCTCATTATTAGATCTTGTATTCCCTGCTTCACCTGCCCACCGGTGCCTATGATTGGTTGCATTCAGCCGCGCCCCCCACTGAGTGACAGCTGTCTCACTGCAACCAATCACATCCGCCGGTGGGCGGGTCTATGTAGTGCAGTAAAATAAATAAATAAAAAAACAGCGTGCGGTCTCCCCAAATTTTAATACCAGCCAAGTTAAAGCCACACGGCTGAAGGCTGGTATTCTCAGGATGCGAAGCCCCACATTATGGGGAGACCCCCAGCCTAAAAATATCAGCCAGCAGCCGCCCGGAATTGCCGCATACATTTGATGCAACAGTCCCGGGACTCTACCCGGCTCATTCTGAATTTCCCTGGTGGCAATCGGGGTAATAAGAAGTTAATGGCAGCCCATAGCTGCCACTAAATGGACACCAGTGACTTTGCAAGGGGAATACATGTAATAGCAGAAACTGCTGTGTGAATACTGACATCAAAAATTCAATAGCTATATGTGAGAATGAAATGTGAAAAATGGAACCTGCATTACTGCCATGAACATATGAACAAAGAGAAATTTAGCTACTGAATTGATCAATGCAATAGAGCCCCAACACTACGCCAAAGTATTTATCTACGTTGGGGTCCCTAGCTTGTGTGTGTCCTCTCATGCAGTTAAAAACTTACCGTGTATGGGAAGCTGAGACCCAGGCTATATATACGTATCATGTGGATTGGCAATAGGCGTGAGTGGGGTGGGTTCACAAACGAAAAACTACTAACAAATAAGGAATAACGTTTGGAACTCTATTCTACGTCTGAACTGGGTGCAAAAACCTAAAAAAAATCACTATATGGAGATAAGGTATGCACACCAGTGACTTTGCAAGGGGAATACATGTAATAGCAGAAACTGCTGTGTGAATACTGACATCAAAAAGTCAATAGCTATATGTGAGAATGAAATGTGAAAAATGGAACCTGCATTACTGCCATGAACAGATGAACAAAGAGAAATTTAGCTACTGAATTGATGTATGGGAAGCTGAGACCCAGGCTATATATACGTATCATGTGGATTGGCATATAGTGATGTTTTTTTAGGTTTTTGCACCCAGTTCAGACATAGAATGGCGTTCCAAACGTTATTCCTTATTTGTTAGTAGTTTTTCGTTTGTGAACCCACCCCACTCACACCTATTGCCAATCCACATGATACGTATATATATGGGTCTCAGCTTCCCATACACGGTAAGTTTTTAACTGCATGAGAGGACACACACAAGTTAGGGACCCCAACGTAGAGAAATACTTTGGCGTAGTGTTGGGGCTCTATTGCATTGATCAATTCAGTAGCTAAATTTCTCTTTGTTCATATGTTCATGGCAGTAATGCAGGTTCCATTTTTCACATTTCATTCTCACATATAGCTATTGAATTTTTGATGTCAGTATTCACACAGCAGTTTCTGCTATTACATGTAATCCCCTTGCAAAGTCACTGGTGTGCATACCTTATCTCCATATAGTGATTTTTTTTAGGTTTTTGCACCCAGCTCAGACATAGAATGGAGTTCCAAACGTTATTCCTTATTTATTTCATAGCTGCCACTAAGTTCTAGGTTAATCATAGCAGGCGTCTATGAGACACCCCCAATGATTAACTTGTAAGTGAAAGTAAATAAACACATACACCCGAAAAAATCCGCGCCGGTGATCGGTCAGTGACCGGTGAGTATGAGAGAGGGGGGGAGAGGGAGAGACAAACAGACAGACAGAGACCGAAAGACCTGCCTTCTGTTTGTCAAAAAAGCGATTTATGGAGCTGCTAGCAGCTACTGGACACTGTGTTCAGCCCTTACAAGGACTATTTATTAGTTGGATCTAAGAACGTTCTCCCGCACACAATACAGTCTATCTACACTGCCAGCTGCATATGGTTGCGTGTTCACAAAATCGTCGCTGGCTTTTATAGCCCCTATGACGCTGTGCGGCCAAGCCAATCACTGTAACACCACAACAAAGATGGCTGTGGCGTTACTGTGAGGACAAGCAACATCAGATGTGTTCATTGGCTGGAAAACAGGTGCTAGGAAGTCAGAAATGAAATTAAAGTATCAGAGCGAATACCATATTAGCCGTCGGATAGCGAATACCTCGAATACCCCATTATCCATCGGATAACGAGTAGTGGCGAATATATTCACTCATTCCTAGTTATGAGGCATTCAACCCCATTTGTGTCAACTTCTGTGCATGTTATCAGGCCAAAATCACCAGGGTATGTGAACTTTTGATCAAGGTCATTTGAATATTTTTGGTTGTCATTATGATTTAAAAAGACAAAACAGAGTTTGATAATAAAGGGTTCACCCAACCACTAACCATGAGTGGAAAAAAAATATTTTGTGTTTTCATATTCTCTGAAAAAAGGCCAAGAAAGCCAAAAATCTGCCGGGGCATGTAAACTTTTGAGCACAACTGTATGTTGTACTTTTACAGCAATGAAGTGTACAAAAACAAAACAAAAAAAAACAAAAACTTTGTGAGATAGAAAGTTGCATTTTGAAGGAAACTGTCAAGTCTCCAAATTCTATTAACCTGCCATTATCCCGCAATTATCCTGCAGGTTAATGAAGCTCTAAAACTATGTGGCTACTGTAAGGAAATTAACTTTATTCCTTTCAGTCAGAGACATGCCACCACGGCATCAGTCACTGCTCATGACAAAGGGTATTGGCAAGTCATGTGTGATATAAACATGACCCCCTCTTTCCTTGAAATAACCAGACCACACGATGAGCTGGATTAAATCGGCCACAGCAGTCTTTATTAAACAAACCACATACATGAGAGAAACAATATATTGAGAAAAAAAATGAAGGGGCGGACCTCAAAGTCTTCAAAATTATGAAGGATAGAATAAAATAAACACCTTTGCTCAGGAGGCACCTGTTTACCAACCTGACAAACGTAATTCCATTACCAGTGGACACTTCTGGCCAATAATTCTGGAGTTCCATTACCCATCACCACTTAATAAATCCATTTGGGGGGTTTGGGACGTTGTGGGCTCCCTCCACCCACACACCGATCTGCCATTTACCATATACACCAACTTCGTGGACCCCCCACTACCCCAATTGAATGAAATGCAATAAATGGCCTCTGTACTGTAAAAAGTAATCTGCAGGTGGAAAGAACCGAAACTATCCATCAAGTGAGGGTGGGCATGAAGTTGCTTGGTCCTGGTCTGAATCAAAAATGGCCCTCTCCTCACCAATGATCCCTTGTTTAAACTCCCTTCTTCCTCTAGCAAATCTCTCCTCTGATGTCACCCATCACCTCCCACTTATCATGAAACCTACATGCCCTAGATTCCCCTGATCACTCTAGTCTCACCTTGGCCTTCCTTCAAAGCCAGAGGCGCAGTGCGGTCTCTCTTGACAAAGTGTTGTAGGGATTTTTTTTATGCAGTGTGAACGGAGCTGCAGCGCGTGTTTGAAATCTGCAACAAGTCAAGTTCTCTCGTAGGTACATAGAGTCTTAAGTGCAGATTATCCCCATAGAACTGCTTTAGATGTGGAAAATCAGCAAGTTAAAAAAATGCACATTTTTAGTGCATTTCCACTGTGGAAACATGCTAAAAACACATGTAATCCACATGACTATCAATAAAGTGTTGTTAAAGCCAAATACCAGGAAGTATAAAAAATAAAGCAGCTTTAATTAAAACATGATATATTAAAAAGACATTATTGTATTTGCCAGAGGTATTGCATGTGTACACATCAGCCTTTAAAAATTGTTACAACTTTTGTCATGACACCACAAATGATGTGATTTATTCACTCTGTAAATTGCCATCAGACTTAACACACTTAACACAATATAATTGTATATTTTTTTTGTTACTTGGCATACTAACATAATGAGTCAATCTGCTAAAAATCCATTTGTTTCTGTCAACTGTTTACAGTATTAAATCTGTTCACATTAGACAATACACTACGCTGAGCTAGTGCCGGCAAAGAATAAATGGAAAAACCTCTTACCTTGTATACTTTACGGCTCGCCGTTTAATGACTGCCCTTTCATTACAAGCCAGAGTGAACTTAAATGAGCTGAAACATTTTACCACCTGCTTGTGCATACTAGGTGGAAATGTTACAGTGGAAATCCACGCCTGAAAAGAGAAAATAGATCCTCCCTACTGTTGAGAATCTGGGAGCAGACAATCACGTGGTTCAATTGTTCAACTAACAACATCCTGTTACTACTTCACCGGTGTGCAATGGTTAAAGGTACAGCAGCTGCAGGCGCATGATCTCCAGGAGATGTTCCTGTTTGCTTAGCACAGAAAAGAAGGATCTGGCGGCATAACTGAAATATTCCTCTTAGTGTACCGCGAATGAGAAGAGCTAAAAAGAATTCTCCTTACACAATGAAGACTGGAATGTTAAATACAACTGAACAAGAGATTTCTCTTTCCAAATAGCACATAATAGATTGACAATACTTGCTCAATACTCTGTTAAAATTCTATCTGTAGCAATTGCTATATTCTGTCTCAGTAATATAAAAATCTGTCTTAACTGAAGACAGATTTTGCTCTTGAATTGAGAGAGAAAGATCAGTTCAGGAGGAGAACGGAGCGGATTTCTCGAATGAGATATTTATTATTTCTTTTACTCACTTATATTGCGCTATTAATTCCACTGTGAAAAAGGACATAGTGGCGAGTCCCATAATTAAAATCTTCATCTTTATTCAGCAAATTTTTAAAACATCATGATGATTGAATTATAGTCTCAACATGTTTCAGACTATAATTTAACCATCATGATGTTTTAAAAATTTGCTGAATAAAGATGAAGATTTTAATTATGGGACTCGCCACTATGTCCTTTTTCATGAGAAGCTTCTGTGTCTAAGCTGTGGCTGGAGACCCAGACAAACAAAGTGGACTACATCATTCAAATAAGACACGGTGAGGCATGGTTATATATACAGTTGAACCTCGCTTAACGAGTAACCCAGTTAGTGAGTATTTCGCCTAACGAGCAAGGTTTTCTGTAAATTTGTAACTGTTTACGAGAAAGCCTTGCTGTATGAGAAAAATACTCACCGCACACACTTCCGGTTCCGTACATCCACCGCGCTCTAACCCTCTCTTGCAGTCCACACAAACACGCACAAACACACACAAACACGCGCACGCACGCGCACACACATATATTATGCTCACCTTACCTTCCGTTCCCTCGCTGGCTTCCTGAAACTTGCATGTATCGGGTAACCAAGGCGACTGAAGCCGGACCTTCAGCTCCTAGCGTGGTGACGTCAAAGGCAGGAGCCGGCTGACAGGGGAAGGCCCTCCCTCCACAGGATGTGTATCCGGTAGCCATCGCGACGAGGGAGGAACTTCTCTCCTGTCAGGCGCTACTCAAAGGCAGCGCGCTGGCCAATCAGAGGCAAGCGGCTCCTGTCTTTGACGTCAGCGCGCTGAGTGCGGAAGGTCCGGCATCGGTCGCCTTGGTTACCAGATACACGTCTTGTACAGGTGAACTGCAAGTTCCAGGAGACCGGCGAGGGAACGACGGGTAAGGTGAGCATAATCTGTGTGTCTTTGTGCATGTTTGTGCTTGTTTGTGCGTGTGTGGAATGGCACAATAGGGCACCAGGATGGGACATTTAACAAGTTGTGGAACTAATTGTCTGCATTGCAATGATTTCCTATGGGAAATCTTGCTTTGCTGAACAAGTAACTTGGTTAACAAGCAGACTCCCAGAACGAATTGTTCTCGTTAACCAAGGTTCCACTGTATAATTTCTGCTAATTCCACTGTTTTTAACAGACAAGATCATTATTGTCCTCATTGGGGCTCACAATCTAAATTCCCTATCAATCCCTATCAATATGTCTTTGGAGTGTGGGAGGAAGCAAGAGAAACGGGAGGAAACCTACGCAAAACACGAGGAAAACATACGAGCTCCTTACAAAGCTACTTCTTTTTATGTGAATTATTTAAGAATTATGAAAAAGGTAATTACTTTTTAAAGAGACACGGTCATGTCCAGAAATGTTATTCATATTGAGATATACGTAGAATTATTCTGCAGATAAATAGCTTTAAAATCATGCCTGCTTGCCTTAGTGGAACAGCATTACAAGGAGAAATGGAATATCCAAAAAAAAACTGGAGTCAAAATCCATAATGTTAGAATATAAGTAAATGTTATTTACACAAAAACACACCCATATAAAATATAATCAATCTGTAATAAGGAGAAGATCACAAGTGCATTGAAAAAATGATGCCCCTTCCCCCGAGGAAGCCCAATGTGAAACACACGTCGGGACTGGTGGATTGTACCACCCTTAGGACAGGATAATATGGGTAAGCTGGATCATTAGATTACTAAGTATGGTTATTGCATGTGTTGATTAGCCCACTAGTGGCAGTGACATCTACCACAGCCTGTGCACTCCTATGCTTGGTGTTTTCTGTCTTAGACATCTTATTGGAGTGTACTTGTTTTCATTCACATTGGTGTTCTCTATACTATTGATATTGGTGTTACATAAAATTCCTTTGGAAGGCATATGTGAATGAATTTGATACATAAATTGATGTAGGCTATATATACTATAAACTGTTTTTGATATCTGTTTACATATACTGCTATCTTTTATACCAGGATATTTTGCTATTGCGTATAGTACAGTGTATGGCACAGTGCAATATTCGTACGGACATATACTGTATTTATTGCTTTAATTAATTTCCTACTTTATTTTTTATTATTATGGTTTCTCAGATGATATTGATTCTAAGGAGAAAATTAAGTTATATCTTCCCTGTAACTGATCGTTTTCACTCAGAGGCGATGCACAGGGTGGTCGCTGCTCACTATATAATGAGTGTGCTGTAATCATTCTCTGAAAATTTGACAACCACCTCTGAAGCATGTGTGTGCACAGAATGTGTGTACAGCAAAGTCTTGGGAGGGATTACAGCATGTAAACACTACCTGCAATGTTTCGATTACTTCTACAGATGGGCGAACCTGCAGTTTGGTGGGACCGGTCAGACTTTAAGAAACAAAAAAAATCCGAACCGTGGGATTTGAATTGAACTCAAACTTGACCCTGGACGCTGAACCCTATATAAGTCAAAGGGACCCGAACTTAAATATTATACAATTGTGTTAGTAAAGCGGGCTTTACACACAGCGACATCACTAACGAGATGTCGTTGGGATCACGGAATTCGTGATGCACTTCCGGCCTCATTAGCGATGTTGTTGCGTGTGAAACTAACGATCAAAAATACTCACTTTATCATTTATCGTTGATTGTTGTCTGGTCCTTCCAATCCCGATTATCATTGCTGTTGCAGGACGCAGGTTGTTGGTCGTTCCTGCGGAAGCACACATCACTATGTGTGACACCGCAGGAACAAGGAACATCACCATACCTGCGGCTGCACACAATGAGGAAGGAAGGAGGTGGGCGGGATGTTCCGCCCGCTCATTTCCGCCCCTCCACTTCTATTGGGCGGCCGCTTAGTGATGCCGCTGTGACGCCGAATGAACCGCCCCCTTAGAAAGGAGGCGGTTCGCCGGCCACAGCAACGTCGCTAGGCAGGTAAGTATGTGTGACGGGGACTAACGATGTTGTGCACCACAAGCAGCGATTTGCCTGTGAAGCACAACCGACGGGGGCGGGTGTTTTCACCAGCGACATCGCTAGCGATGTCGCTGTGTGTAAAGCCCACTTAAGGGCTACTGGGCTGCAAAGGGAAGCGAAATGGGGATTAAAGCAGGACAATTATACTTAGTGCTTCCGCATGGCTGTCACACTGCTCATTAGATCTCATGCATATTCACTGCTTCCCCTGCCCACCCTCTCTGACAGTGCCTGTGATTGGTTGCAGTCAGACTGCCGGCTTATGTGATTGTTTGCCCTCACAGTAGCTTTCTGGTTCATGGAAGTGGAGTGTAAAAATAAATAAGTAATTGGTAAAAATGGTGTAGGGTACCTTGTATTTTTATATCTAGTACTGATAAAGTAGACAGTTGGAGGCTGCAGCCCCTAGCTGTGTGCATTATCTTGGCTGTGTATCAAAATACATTTAACCCTATGTTGCTTTTTTAAATTATTTAAAAATTTTTATAAAATCGGCGTGTGGTCTCCCCTAATTTTGATATCCAGCCAAGACAAAGCAGACAACTGGGGGGTGGTATTCCCAGGTTGCAAAGGCCCATGGTTATTGGGCCCTCCCCAGCCTTAAAAAAGCTGCCTGCAGCTGTCTCAGAATTAGCACATCCATTCGATGTGCCAATCCTGGCGCTTACTCGGCTCATCATGAATGCCCTGTAGTGCTGGTAATCGAGGTAAATAAGGGTCTAATGACAGCTGTGATTTGTCAAAAAAATCACAACGGTCATAGGATTTTTTGAGTATTGGGGGTGCTCGAGTGCCATGCTTGAGTCCCCTGCCCTGCATGTTTCGCTGGGGTTTTTCAGCCACTAAACATGCAGGGATTGTCTGCCAATAATGGTAATGTCGTAGCAATTTTGGCTACATTTATTAATATGATTGGCCTGCGCATTGCAGCATTGGGTCTTATTTGATGCAGGGGTGTGATGCTTGGCACAGTGCAGTTCAGTGACAGTTAATGTATGGGGACAGCTTACATTAGGGAGGCAGGGTTTTACTCTGGCACCCTTTAATGCCTTTTATGTGGCACTAAAGGGCGTTTTTAGGCTGGTTTAAATTAATAAGTAAATCAATTTTAAAAAAACAGTGTGGCGTCCCACATATTTGATAACCAGCCAAGGTAAAGCAGACAGCTGTGGGTTGCTATTATCAGGCTGGAAAGGCCTAAGGTTATTTGGCCTTCCCAAGCCTAAAAATAGCAGCCTACAACTGCCCAGAATTGGAGCATCCATTAGAGATCCAATGTAATTCTTTGTGTAGTGACCCCACAATATCCCCTGAAGCTGTACTTCAACCTATGTAGCCTTGTGCAGAGAACAAGGCTCCATCGGTTACACCAGGTCAGTGTCAGACATGGGTAGCTCAGTGACATCAACATACTTGAGAAATTCTGGGTCAGGCCATGACCGGGAATGACTTCAAAAATGGGCCAGACAAAATTGTTGGCACCCTTAAAAAATATTGGGTTGCACACCCACGCACGTGCTCTTCTTCACTTTTTTCATTAACACAGCTCCACAAGCAAACTCGATGCTGGGCTTTGACGTGCGGTGAAACTCTGCCCGCAGCACAGTCACTCAGGGACACTGGGTCCTGCCTCGGTGATGCCGAGTCAACTTCCAATTCCAGAAGTTGACATGACATTAGACAGCAAAGAACGTTAGAGCCAGGGGTCACGTAATGTGGACTGAACAGACAGCGCTGTCGTACAACTGGCTCAACTATTATAAAAGCAGGTGCCAAGAAGCTAAAAAAGTTCTGAAACAATGAAAAAAGCTTTGGCACACCAAAAGATAAAATAAAATGATTGGTGATTAAATATTGTTTTTTTTATTATTGTGTGTACAGGCATGTATCTTAATGTAACAATCCAACGTTTCGACCCTCAGTGGGTCTTTTTCAAGGACATACAATCTATATTGGGTAAGGGACAATATAGAAACAAGAAGTAAAGAATCATGTGTGAAACAAACCAGAATATGTGTTAAATGTTAGATTCCTCAAAGTACCTCCTTTCTATTTTGATGACAGGTTTTTACACCTCTGGCATTTTTTCAAGCAGTTTTATCAGGTAGACACCTGGAATGGCTTTACTACAGTCTTGAAAGATTTCCCAGAGGTGCTGAGCATTTTTTGGCAGGTGTGCCTTCATTCTGTGCTCCAACTCATCCAAAATCATCTCAGTAAGTTTAAAATCAGGTGATTGTGGGGGCCATGATATCTGACACAGCACGCAATCCCTTTTAATCATATAGGCCTTACACAGCTTAGAAGTGAGTTTTATGTAATTATTCTGTTACATGACAATTTATGGTCTAAAAAGTGTGAACCAGGTGAGTAAGAATATTGTTCCAGAAGGCTGTGGTAGCCATGCTGGGTAAGCATGCCTTAGTTTTGGAATAAAGCAAAAATAGTGTTACCAGCAATGTGTGGCGCATCTGAGGCTCTGGTTATCACAAGGTACTGCACCTCAGTTAAGGCCCCGTCACACTAAGCAACATCGCTAGCAACATCGCTGCTAACTAACAACTTTTGTGACGTTGCTAGCGATGTTGCTGTGTGTGACATCCAGCAACAACCTGGCCCCTGCTTTGAGGTCGTTGGTTGTTGCTGAATGTCCTGGGCCATTTTTTAGTTGTTGCTGTCCTGCTGTGAAGCACAGATCGCTGTGTGTGACAGCGAGACAGCAACAACTAAATGTGCAGGCAGCAGGAGCCGGCTTCTGCGGAGGCTGGTAACCAATGTAAACATCGGGTAACCAAGAAGCCCTGTCCTTGGTTACCCGATATTTACCTTTGTTACCAGCCTCCGCCGCTCTCACTGTCAGTGCCGGCTCCTGCTCTGTGCACATGTAGCTGCAGGACACATCGGGTTAATTAACCCGATGTGTGCTGTAGCTAGGAGAGCAGGGAGCCAGCGCTAAGCATTGTGCGCTGCTCCCTGCTCTGTGCACATTTAGCTGCAGCACACATCGGGTAATTAACCCGATGTGTGCTGTAACTAGGAGAGCAGGGAGCCAGCGCTCAGTGTGCGCTGCTCCCTGTTCTCTGCACGTGTAGCTCCGTGCACTGGTAACCAAGGTAAATATCGGGTTGGTTACACGATATTTACCTTAGTTACCAAGCGCAGCATCTTCCACGCGGCGCTGGGGGCTGGTCACTGGTTGCTGGTGAGCTCACCAGCAACTCGTGTAGCGACGCTCCAGCGATCCCTGCCAGGTCAGGTTGCTGGTGGGATCGCTTGAGCGTCGCAGTGTGACATCTCACCAGCAACCTCCTAGCAACTTACCAGCGATCCCTATCGTTGTTGGGATCACTGGTAAGTTGCTTAGTGTGACTGGACCTTTAAGGTGTGGTATGCATCTTAGGTAAGGGGGGGTTTAATCCCCGGTGTTCTACATTCACACTTTACTTACAGCTTAGGAGTTTTCACAGTGGGTGAGATGGCTCAGGGTAGGCAGGGGGTAGCCATCACAATGCATGGGACTTTCCTGGTCACTGAAGCCAGCCACCTGGGAAGCAGGTACCACTGGGGGTAGAGGTGGGCGCAACACACTCATACACTCAGACAAGTCTGGACCATAGTTCTGACAAGACACTCCTGGAACTCTTGGACTTCACTAGGCCCGGGGCTTGGAGCAGCAGCTCAGCCAAGGTACCTAACTGCTGAGGGGGACATCCTTGGAAAAGGACACTCTCTCTCATTCTTTCTTCAAACACCGGTGGTGGCCCCTCATTTTCTTGGGATTGACTGGAGCCCATGATGGCAGAGACCAGCACCTGGTTGCAGCTTTAAAATCAGTGAGTAAAAGAACCTGGAACTGCAGCTGCTGACTCAGACTCTGGTTAGCGACGCCATCGCCCCACCCTTTGGCGCTTCCAGGGGACTGCCATTTCCCAGTCATCCACCCTGGGCCCGCTAAGCCTGTGGGAAGCGACATCATCCCGGCTGCAATAACACCTGCCCCGGCGAGGAATTCTGCAGCGGCGACTACTCCCTGGCCGCGTACCACAGGTGGCGTCACGACAAACTTTTCCCATCACCCCGCTTCCCCTTCATTTGCTGCACGCCTCGGGGCAACGGAACTGAGCTAGGCCTCCCATGACATCACCTGACCCGACCCGCGATGGCCCGGCAATGAGTAGGTTACCCACCTGCCCCATGGGGCGCTACAAAAGCACCACTACACCTTCCCCTCCATGATAGAAACCATCCACTTACTTTTTCTGCATCTCACAAAAGGCATTAAAGTTGTTCCAAAAATCTCAAATTTTGACTTGGCCAAAGTAAGTTTCTTCTTGTTTGCGATCCTTAATAGTGACATCCTAGCAGCAATTCTATCATACGGACCTTCTTTTGAACAGTAACTTTGACGAACATATTGTCTGCAGCAAAGTTAATTTTTAATCTTCCGTTTTTAGGACAGTCCTTATGAAAGCCTGTTTTCATCGTAGCAATTGATGGGCTTTCATGACTTCACCTGTAGCAAAAATAGATATACTGTCGATGCAGCCAGTGCAAATGTGGCGCCCCTGAGGCCTCAGCCACTACAGAGTATTGCATCTGATTTAGAGTGCTCTACTGATCCAGGTAAGAAGGAGTTAATCGCTGGTGTCTGGAGTTTTACACAACATCCTGTGTTCATATCAAGTTACACAAGCAAGAAACCATGTGCATTCACACGGAAATCAGAGCAATGGTGGTTACCATGGCAATGGGGAACTTCCCGGGGGGGGGGGGGGGAGAGTGAGTCATCTAGAGGGAGGGGGCACTAGAAGTAAAGAGTAGAAGCAGACAGGAAATCATAGCAGAAAGACACAGACTTCAGCCCGAGGCAGAGGACTAACAACAGCTCCCTGGGGGGTCGGGGAACCGACCTAGCAGAACAGCCAGCCAGAGACACTGAAGGAGAGAGAGAGTGTACCAGGACATCATGGACTCATAGAAGCTGGCAGACTGGAGGGAACCGGACCCGGGTGGACCGGGATTAGCTGCAGACAGTCGGGTGAGCCAGTGACACTGAGGAGGACACGGCTGCCAAGGGGAAGCTTACTGAACCGCTCCCTTGGTGGCAGGCGCAGACAAGTTGCAGATCCCTAGGGTGGACCATACTTCATGTTGCTTCATCAATTCTGCAGGGCCACGGGTCGACTAGGTAGTCCACGGGCTAACCCCATTTGAATGGGCTATAAGGTGGAACTGAGTTCCTAAGTTGCTCCATGCTAAGAGGACCCACACTACACTACGAACACAGTGGAACTGAGCCCCCATGTCGCTTCACGCCAAGGGGACCCACATTACACTATGAGCGCAGAGGAGAAAGGTCTCACATGGTCACGGACATCGGTAGTTGCTCCTTGCTTACCCGGGATCAGCTGGGGCCCAGCACGGCAGGTGACGGATACCCCGAGGGCAGCTTTCTAAAGAACTGTGAGTAAAAGACATGGACCCGCAGCCGCTGCCTCAGCCTGTTATTACCGTCGCCGTCGTCCCACGCTTCAGCGCCAACAGCCCCCTCCCCCAGTTGCCACCGTCCTCCCCGGGGCTCGCTCCACCTGTGGGGAGCTGGACTATCTGGGCTGCGTTAACATCAGCCCCGGAGGAAAGTAACATCTCGCAGCGGCGGCTAATCTCTGGATGCGCACCACGGGTGGCGCTGCAAAGCATCTGCCATCCCCATCCATCAATGCTCCTGGGAGAGGAGAAGTTGCAGGATGGGTCAGCGGCTGAGACCCACAGTCACCGCTGCCATCGGTGATGCTCCCCAGGGACCCTTCACCACCCTTCCAACCCCCCTCTACACCGGACAACCTTGTACAAGCCTTTTTGTCTTTCCATGTAGCCAACGGGGCCACGGAGCCGGGTCAGGCCAGTCACAGCGACAATCCCAAATATCACTGGCCCGGTGACGAGTAAACCCCCTAGGCCCCGTGGGGCGCAACACAGGAGTTTCAGTGCCCAGACATGGAAGGGGCCTGTACAGGAAACATAGTAACGGCAATCTAGCCTATGGCTTAGGGCTCAAGGCTGTGGGGGTTCATGACCACATAACAGTGTGCCAATCACAGAGTGTTCCTGCAACTTTGCCGCCTACAGTGGAATATTTGTCAATGACTCAAACTCACGCGACATGATGACTCCAACACACTCCCTGCGTCATTTAGAAAGTAACTGGCCAGAAAAGAGAGAAAGCAATGCTGCGAGGGATTATTTGGAGAGATGTGGGGTTTTAAGACAGTAGCAAAAGCAAGCTATACAGTAATATATAATAAATTGGGGGATGAGGGATAACACCATAGCTAAACTAATAATGAATTGTGGAGTCTCTATATAGGGACGTATAGTGAATTTGGAAAAGGAAGGACAGAATAGAGACTTTTAATGAATATGTGGGGGGAGAATCACAGGGACTGAATAATTTATATTTATTGGGTGGATGAATATATAGCTAATGGGTAACACAGTGCTGGGTAATCAATATTATTTTGAGCTAGCTGTGTAGTACCCGGTGTTGCCTGGGATAATAACTAAGTGTCTCTTTGTCTATCCCTCTCTGTCAGTCTCTCTCCCTCTCTGTCTCAGTGAGCTAGAGGGGGAAAAAAAGCACAATCTGGGGTTTTATCTGAGAAAGATGGTTGAAAAAAAAAAATGTTGGAAATGTTCAGCTTGGCAAGTTGTGTGAGTCACATCCAACTGGAAATGACCAAAAAGACGTCTGCAGAAGCCCCACGAATGTAACCACAAACACCAGGAGAAGAAGAATGGGTATGATTGCCGCGCTGCCGTAGTCAAAGAAACATCCAAGAGTAGGTCAATAGTGATTTATTTCTACGCCTTTCAAAGAGAACCCTCTCCTATCTCAGGAAAATCCCATATCAATAGATATAACATGCGGCATTACTGTGATTGGTTAAGAAGCCCAGCAAGTTTAGTGGCTTCAAATCAAGCGCCAAACCTGCTGGGCAGGATACAAATATCGCGAGGCGAGTACACAAAAACTCACAATGTAACGAGTAACCCGAATACAGTACTATCTGTGCGAGTACCGGATAGTAATGATTATTAGTGATGAGCGAGCATGCTTGTAACTACTCGGTACTCGCACGAGTATCGCTGTACTCTGGCTGCTCGGCGGGGACCGAGTAATCTCGCGATACTCGTGCTGTACTCGTGGTCTTCATTTCTGCATGTTGGCGCTCTTTTGAGAGCCAGCCCTCATGCAGGGATTGGCTGGCAGACCACTGCAATGCCACAGCCCTGTTAGTTGTGGAATTGCAGTGATTGGCCGGCCTACACAGCGTGACCGAGCCTTTATACCGGCCGGCGCGCTGTGCTCTGCTCACAGCTATCCCGACAGTCAGTGCAGGGAGAGTGTCGCTGATTCAGGGAAAGCTTTGCGGCCCTTTATAGCTTTTTCAGTTGCAGGGCTGCAAACAGTGTGACCAAAAGTCCTTCTCAGGACTATTCTAGTTGTATACAGGCAGGCAGGGTATAGCCAGGTCGGAGTACAGTAGCAGAGTCCTTCTCAGGACTATTGTTGCTATATACAGGCAGGGTATAGCCAGGTCGGAATACAGGCTAGTGACCAGAAGAGTCCTTGTCAGGACTATTGTAGCAGTATACAGGCAGGCAGGCAGGCAGGGTATATAGCCATTCCTAGTGGTGACCGTATACCAGCCTTCATCATATCTGGGGCTGGTGTACACAGTGTAAAACAGTCCAGATAGTGTCAGACTTCTCAGTAATTGTCGCTCCTAAAAACCAGTTAGGTTCTTATTGCGTCCGTGCTTGCATTTAAAAACAGCACGTGTGTGTCTGTCGGTGGCAGCGTACAGGTGCGCGTTTTGCACAAACTATTATATAACGCACAAGTCTAGTGTATAATACACGTCAGTCAGCAGTGTCTGATAGTGTCAGACTTCTCAGTAATTGTCGCTCCTAAAAACCAGTTAGGTTCTTATTGCGTCCGTGCTTGCATTTAAAAACAGCACGTGTGTGTCTGTCGGTGGCAGCGTACAGGTGCGCGTTTTGCACAAACAATTATATAACGCACAAGTCTAGTGTATTATACACGTCAGACAGCAGTGTCTGATAGTGTCAGACTTCTCAGTAATTGTCGCTCCTAAAAACCAGTTAGGTTCTTATTGCGTCCGTGCTTGCATTTAAAAACAGCACGTGTGTGTCTGTCGGTGGCAGCGTACAGGTGCGCGTTTTGCACAAACTATTATATAACGCACAAGTCTAGTGTATAATACACGTCAGTCAGCAGTGTCTGATAGTGTCAGACTTCTCAGTAATTGTCGCTCCTAAAAACCAGTTAGGTTCTTATTGCGTCCGTGCTTGCATTTAAAAACAGCACGTGTGTGTCTGTCGGTGGCAGCGTACAGGTGCGCGTTTTGCACAAACTATTATATAACGCACAAGTCTAGTGTATAATACACGTCAGTCAGCAGTGTCTGATAGTGTCAGACTTCTCAGTAATTGTCGCTCCTAAAAACCAATTAGGTTCTTATTGCGTCCGTGCTTGCATTTAAAAACAGCACGTGTGTGTCTGTCGGTGGCAGCGTACAGGTGCGCGTTTTGCACAAACAATTATATAACGCACAAGTCTAGTGTATAATACACGTCAGTCAGCAGTGTCTGATAGTGTCAGACTTCTCAGTAATTGTCGCTCCTAAAAACCAGTTAGGTTCTTATTGCGTCCGTGCTTGCATTTAAAAACAGCATGTGTGTGGCAGTCGGTGGCAGCGTCAGGCTCCATATTGTCCCTGGATAGAGACGTGCATGATGGCCTGTAAACATGAAGTGCCCATTGTAAGGAAGTGGGTCTATTGTAGTATAGCCCTTAGGCAGGGCAGCCAAAAATTGGGAGGCTCCACATTGTCCCTGGATAGAGATGTGCATGAGGGCCTCAAAACATTGTTCCCATTGCAAAGGAGCGGGTCTCCTGTCGTTGTAATGCCCATTTAGAAAGAATTGGCGAAAAAATTTACCACTGGGGGTATACCTGAAACAACGGCTTAACTATTGTAACGATCACCATGATGGCGCATGAGGAGAAGGAGGAGCAGTCCAGCGATTAGCCAAAGTCCAGAAGTGTGTTACCATGGGTGAGTGGAGGTACATGGCAAATTCCCGTTACAAACTTTAAATTCCGCTGTAATTTGCTGTTGGTGTGTGTGGTGAAGTCTGGCCAAATCCAACCCTTGTTCATCTTGATCAGAGTCAGCCTGTCAGCATTTACAGTTGACAGGCGGGTGCGTTTATCTGTAATGATTCCACCTGCGGCACTAAAAACACGCTCTGACAAAACGCTAGCGGCAGGGCAGGCCAGGACTTCCAAGGCGTAGAGAGCCAATTCATGCCACGTGTCCAGCTTGGATACACATTAATTGTAAGGCACAGAGGAATGTCGGAGTACAGTTGTTTGATCTGCAAGGTACTCCTTGAGCATCTGGCCAAACTTAGGATTTCTTGTGTCACTACCCCTCACCTCAGGGGCTGTGGTATGTGAGGGGCTGAGAAAACTGTCCCACATCTTAAAGACTGTTCCCCTACCTCTGGCGGATTGGACTTGTGCCCCTCTCGGCTGTACGCCTTGGTTGTCCAGTGATTCCTGACCTATGCCGCTAGCGTTTTGTGAGGGGAATGCTTTGCCTACTTCCGTGACTATGGCCTTCTGGAACTGCTGCATTTTGCCTGACCTCTCCACCTCGGGAATAAGAGACATAAAGTTCTCCTTTTAGCGTGGGTCTAACAGTGTTACCAACCAGTAATGATTGTCGGCCAAGATGTTCTTAACGCGAGGGTCACGAGACAGGCAGCTTACCATAAAGTCAGCCATGTGTGCCAGACTCTTAACAGCCATCACTTCAGTATCCTGACCAACACGATGACTGAACATGCTGTCCTCCTCCTCCTCATCATCTACCCCAGGGGTGGGCAATTAATTTTCCCATGGGGCCGCATGAGAAATTGGGATTGGTTTAGAGGGCCGGACTAATATAATTACCTCAGTTCTACCCAATATATTACATCACTACACCCCCTCCATATACTACACCTGTAATAAACTACACCAGTACACCCCTATATACTACACCTGTATTATACTACACCCCCCATATACACCTGTATTATACTACACTCCCTCCATATACCTGTAATATACTACACCCCCATATACACCTGTATTATACTACACCACTATATAATACACCTCCGATATACTACATCATTACACCCCTATATACTACACCTGTAATATACTACATCACTACACCCCATATACTACACCTGTAATATAGTACACCCCCATATAGTACACCTGTAATATACTACACCTCCATATAGCACACCTGTAATATACTACATCACTACACCCCATATACTACACCTGTAATATAGTACACCTCCATATAGCACACCTGTAATATACTACAACTCCACATAGTACACCTGTAATATACTACATCACTACACCCCATATACTACACCTGTAATATAGTACACCCCCATATAGCACACCTGTAATATACTACAACTCCATATAGTACACCTGTAATATACTACATCACTACACCCCTATATACACCTGTAATATACTACATCACTACACCCCATATACTACACCTGTAATATACTACACCTCCAGATAGCACACCTGTAATATACTACACCTCCATATAGCACACCTGTAATATACTACACCTCCATATAGCACACCTGTAATATACTACACCTCCATATAGCACACCTGTAATATACTACGCCTCCATATAGTACACCTGTATTATACTACACCTCCATATAGTACACCTGTAATATACTACAACTCCACATAGTACACCTGTAATATACTACATCACTACACCCCATATACTACACCTGTAATATAGTACACCCCCATATAGCACACCTGTAATATACTACAACTCCATATAGTACACCTGTAATATACTACATCACTACACCCCTATATACACCTGTAATATACTACATCACTACACCCCATATACTACACCTGTAATATACTACACCTCCAGATAGCACACCTGTAATATACTACACCTCCATATAGCACACCTGTAATATACTACACCTCCATATAGCACACCTGTAATATACTACACCTCCATATAGCACACCTGTAATATACTACGCCTCCATATAGTACACCTGTATTATACTACACCTCCATATAGTACACCTGTAATATACTACACCTCCATATAGCACACCTGTAATATACTACACCCCCATATGTCACACACCCTGCTCCCCATACAGCCTGCACCCCCATATCACACACACTACACCCCCATATGTCACACACCCTGCCCACATATTTCACCCTGCCTGTACCCCAACTTACCCCTCTCAAACACTCTGCACCCCTTCACATCCTTCTGTCAGTCTGCAGCTCTCATATGCCACTCACCCTGCAACTCCATCTTCCCACATATGCACTCACCCTGCAACTCCATCTTCAAACATATGCCACTCACCCTGCAGCTCCATGTTCCCACATATGCCACTCACCCTGCAGCTCCATGTTCCCACATATGCCACTCACCCTGCAACTCCATCTTCCCTCATATGCCACTCACCCTGCAACTCCATCTTCCCTCATATGCCACTCACCCTGCAACTCCATCTTCCCTCATATGCACTCACCCTGCAGCTCCATGTTCCCACATATGCACTCACCCTGCAGCTCCATGTTCCCACATATGCACTCACCCTGCAGCTCCATGTTCCCACATATGCCACTCACCCTGCAGCTCCATGTTCCCACATATGCCACTCACCCTGCAACTCCATGTTCCCACATATGCACTCACCCTGCAGCTCCATGTTCCCACATATGCACTCACCCTGCAGCTCCATGTTCCCACATATGCACTCACCCTGCAGCTCCATGTTCCCACATATGCACTCACCCTGCAGCTCCATGTTCCCACATATGCCACTCACCCTGCAGCTCCATGTTCCCACATATGCCACTCACCCTGCAGCTCCATGTTCCCACATATGCCACTCACCCTGCAGCTCCATGTTCCCACATATGCACTCACCCTGCAGCTCCATGTTCCCACATATGCCACTCACCCTGCAGCTCCATGTTCCCACATATGCCACTCACCCGGCAGCTCCATGTTCCCACATATGCACTCACCCGGCAGCTCCATGTTCCCACATATGCACTCACCCTGCAGCTCCATGTTCCCACATATGCCACTCACCCTGCAGCTCCATGTTCCCACATATGCACTCACCCTGCAGCTCCATCTTCCCACATATGCCACTCACCCTGCAGCTCCATCTTCCCACATATGCCACTCACCCTGCAGCTCCATGTTCCCACATATGCCACTCACCCTGCAGCTCCATCTTCCCACATATGCACTCACCCGGCAGCTCCATGTTCCCACATATGCACTCACCCTGCAGCTCCATGTTCCCACATATGCCACTCACCCTGCAGCTCCATGTTCCCACATATGCACTCACCCTGCAGCTCCATGTTCCCACATATGCACTCACCCTGCAGCTCCATGTTCCCACATATGCCACTCACCCTGCAGCTCCATCTTCCCACATATGCACTCACCCTGCAACTCCATCTTCCCACATATGCACTCACCCTGCAGCCCCCCTCCCCCTCATGTCCCCTCTTTTCTCATTACCAGTCATCATGTGTCCACATCTCCTTCAGGATTCAGTATCTTGCTTTCTCCCCGGCATCCTGTGTCTCCTCCCACACAGTCACATGGGCGTGACATCATCGCAGGTCCTACAGTGCAGGATGAATTATTCCTCTGCTGTGCTGCTTCTTCTCCTGCCCGGCGGGAACTTTTGAAATGACACACACAGTGCAGTACTGACAACGTCAGAGCGCGCGCGTGTGTCACTGACAATTAGTGCCGGCAGGGAACAGAGGAAAGACTCCTGCGTTCCGCTGCCTGCACTGACTGTGCGGACCTGCACAGGATCTCTCCTTGCTCGGCACGCTGCAGCCCGGCTCCACTGCACCGGCTGAAAACGGGCGGGCCGGTCACAGAGAGCAGGCGGGCCGGATGTGGCCCGCGGGCCGCCCTTTGCCCAGGTCTGATCTACCCTGTCCTCTGGCCAGCCACGCTGAACCGAGGATATGACTGCATGTCATATCCTCAATTTGGCCAGAGAGTTGCTCCATGTCTTCATCCTCCTCCTCGTCATAGTCCTCCACTGCACGTTGTGATGAGACGAGGCTGGGCTGTGTGTTATCATCACCCACACCCACTACTGTTTCTTGCTCAAACTCATCGCGCTCCGCCTGCAATGCATCATGGTTGTTTTTTGAGCAGAGACCATTTTAGAAGGCAGAGAAGCGGTATGGTGACGCTAATAATGTCGTCATCGCCGCTCACCATCTTGGTGGAGTCCTCAAAGTTTTGGCGGATGGTGCATAGGTCGGACATCCATCTCCACTCCTCAGGTGTTATGTGTGGAGTTTGACCCATTTCCCGACGGCTTTGGTGATGCAGGTACTCAACAACTGCCCTCTTCTGCTCACATATCCTGACCAACTTGTGCAGAGTTGAATTCCAACGCGTGGGGACATCACACACCAGTCTGTGTGCCGGAAGATGCAAACGGCGTCTTAAGCCGGCAAGGCCGGCTGAAGCAGTAGGTGACTTTCGAAAATGTGCAGACAGGCGGCGAACTTTTACCAGCAGATCAGACAGCTCTGAGTATGACTTTAGAAACCGCTGAACCACGAGGTTGAGCACATGGGCCACGCATGGAACATGTGTCAGCTGGCCTCACCTCAAAGCCGCCACCAGGTTCCGGCCATTGTCACACACGACCTTTCCTGGCTTAAGGGTATGTGCGCACGTTGCTTTTTACCTGCTTTTTACCTGCTTTTTTGCTGCTTTTTCTTCTGCGCTGTTTAATGCCAAAATGGATGTGTTCTTCTATTCAAGCAAAGTCTATGGGAATTTGGGTTTCTTGTTCACACTATGTTGATCAAAATGCTGCCTTTTTGTGGCAGAACTTTGGTCAAAAACCCAGCTTTTCAAAGAAGCAACATGTCAATTGTTTTTGCCATTTGGGTTTTGCACTGCAAAGCTGAGTTTTTGACCAAAGTTCTGCCACAAAAAGGCAGCATTTTGAACAACATAGTGTGAACAAGAAACCCAAATTCCCATACACTTTGCTTGAATAGAAGAACACATCCATTTTGGCATTAAACAGCGCAGAAGAAAAAGCAGCAAAAAAGCAGGTAAAAAGCAGGTAAAAAGCAACGTGCGCACATACCCTTAGGTTCAGAGTTGTGAGCCAGTGATCTGCCTGCTGTTTCAGAGCTGTCCACACCTCTTCTGCATTGTGGGGTTTGTCACCTATGCAGATTAGCTTCAGCACTGCCTGTTGCCGCTTCGCCGAGGCAGTGCTGCAGTGCTTCTGTGTCGCCCTGGACAAGCCAGGGGCCACAGAGCACAACACTTAAACACCCCACACTCCCTGCAGGCATATCATAGTCAAAACACAAAATCCTTGTTGCCTTCCCCAGGGGCTGTTGTCCACACCAGGGTGTGGAGCCAGGCGGTTGGTCTCCACCCACCGAGGAGGAGGGAAAACACAGGCAGTGAGAGTTAAGCTAAGGAAGTGGAAGGAGGAAAGTAGTAGAGAGGAGAAAAGTGACAGCAAAGAGCCTGAAGTTGGTCCGGGTGTGTGGCCCGGACAGGACAGCAAGGTTGGCAGGATGTGGTGACCGTCTGCAGTGGAGGCCGATTGGAGTCTGCCGTAAGGACCGTGGACGGGTGGTGACCCGGCCGTACCGGACCGGTATACAAAGAGAAGCCAGCACCATTGGCAGAGGACTTTCGGATCCCGGCAAGGCTTGGTGTCGCCGTGAATTTGCCAAATCCGTTAGTGAAGGGAACCTCAGGGTTTCCAAACAGCCAAGTCCAGATAGAAGGCAACCGTACAACCGTGAAGGGGAGACACCGCCACCGCTAAGGGCAACCGTCTCCCAGGGCCAGCGCCTGTGGGCAAAAGGGGCTCCTCCGGCCCATATCCAGGTCGGGGAGCGGGTTACCGTTGGGAAACCATCACTACCAACACTTAACTTAGGTGCAGGGAGAGACAGTCATCACTAACCTGCAGGGAGGAACAACCGCAGCCGTCCGAGTGACCCGTCCATCCAGCCACTTGTTTTACCGTGAACTGTGTCATCATCATTGGGCTGAGTGAGTACCTCCGTGCCGTGCGGCACAGCGCTGCCCCTGCGACCCTGCACCTCATCAGGCCCCGCAACCCGCCTGTCATCCATCTCTACCCCATCACCAGGCCCCGGGACAACCAACCCCCCTACCCACGGAGGGGAGAAATAACAACAAAGCTGCTCCCTGTCACAGGCTCCCGGGATCCCCGTCCAGAGCAGCGGTGGTGTCCACACAATCACCACAACCGTGGGTGGCGTCACGGACAATATCCCCAAAACCCAAACCACCCCTTTTCACTCACGGGCGAGTAGCGCCGCTCGAGTCCCCGGGATCCGGCCATCGCTCGAGCCAACGAGCAGCAGCAGCCGTAGAGCAGCGTCAGCCGGACCCGAGCAGTGGGAGAGCGCACCGTCCCCTCCTCCGCCCGCGACACTTCCAGCTTGGGACTGGTGTGGAGGGTAAAGTGGATCAGGATGCGCAGGAGGAGGAGGAGGCTGAGGAGCATGACATTCCGGAGCTGTAGAGTGTGTGTGAAACCCTGACTGAGGTAGGGCCTGCAAAACTTGGTGTGTGAAGGACGTGTTCCGTCCCTCGCTCAGACTGGGTCCCAGCTTGCACCATATTAACCCAGTGTGACGTCAACGAGATGTAGCGGCCTTGCCCACATGCACTTGTCCACGTGTCTGTGGTTAGGTGGACTTTGGCTGAAACAGCGTTGTTCAGGGCACGTGTGATGTTTTGTGACACGTGGTTATGCAATGCGGGGACGGCACACCGGGAGAAATAGTGGCGGCTGTGGACCGAGTAACGTGGGACAGCTGCCACCATCATGTCGCGGAATGCTTCTGTCTCAACCAGCCTAAAAGGCAACATTTCCAGCGCAAGCAGTCGCGAAATGTTAGCATTTAGAACTGTGGCATGTGGGGTGTTGGCAATGTATTTGCGCCTGCGTTCAAAGGTTTGCTGAATGGATAACTGAACGCTGCGCTGGGACAAGGACGTGCTTGATGATGGTGTTCTTTCTGCGTAGGCAACTGCAGGTGCAGGAGTGGAGGAGGCTTGTTCGCAGGCAGCATGGACAGGGGATTGGCTCGCATGCACAACCAGCGAAGACGTAGCAGTGACATCAGCAAGCACTGCTCCTCGACTCTGTTGTACTTCCCACAAAGTCGGGTGCTTGGCTGACATGTGCCTGATCATGCTGGTGGTGGTCAGGCTGCTAGTTTTGGTACCCCTGCTGATGCTGGCATGGCAGGTGTTGCAAATGGCCTTTTTAGAATCATCTGGAGCCAACTTAAAAAACTGCCAGTGTCAGAGTTCCGGGTTTTCCAGTTTTCTTTTGAAAGAGCTTGCCCTTTGTTAACATGGAGTTTTCTGTTCTGTTGCCCTACTTCCTGTCCATCTGTTTAAAAGCCGCCCCTAAAGCTTAGTCCAGTGCCTGACTATACTGCTTCCTGTGTGCTCCTGCCCTGCTGCTTTTGGTTCCTGATTGTTATTCGGATCCTCTTGGAAAACAACCGACACCGACTCTGGACTTCATCTGGTATCATCTAGCTGTGCCCGGACTCCGTTTGCCGTCTTTGGTCGGCACTTCTGCCCGGTTCCTTCCATTTAATACCACTCTGGACTCACATCACGTACGGACATTTTTGGACTTACCTATTGCCCTTTTGTGTCCCGGCTGCTGCGCATTTAGGGCTTCTGGGGTGATTGCCAGACAGTCCCTGTATAGGGGTTCGCTCTTGGTGGTCTCCCTGGGGGAGTCCGGTGCGCGGTCCCGGGAATTCCCTTTCGCTCCGTCCCTGGAAGGTATTTCCTGTATTTATGTTCTACTGTGTTTTTGTTCCGTTTATGTACATATTTGCTGGTTGCATATTATAAACGTCTTGCACCAAGAACTCGTCTCTGGTTGTCATTGCCCTAACGCAATTGAAATCCTCAATACATACAATAGTATTACAGCCAGACTCGGGAAGACCTAACATTTGTACAGGCACCTTGTGTCGTGTTGTTCCGGGGAACAGTTGCCTGACGTCTGCCTGGGGCCACCACTCTGCTTCTTACTGCCTGTTGGGATGCTACGCCTCCCTCCCCCTGTGCACTGCTGTCCTCGCTCTGCATATCCTCCTGCCAGGTTGGGTCAGTTACTGGATCATCCACCACGTCGTCTTCCTCTTCCGCACCCTGCTCCTCCTCCTGACTTCCTGACAATTGTGTCTCATCATCGTCCACCCCTTGTTGAGACACGTTGCCAACTTCGTGAGAACGTGGCTGCTCAAATATTTGGGCATCTGTACATACAATCTCGTCATGGCCCACTTCAACAGGAGCTGGCGAGAGGCCAGAATTTGTGAATGGAAACGTGAACGAACAGCTCTTCCGAGTGTCCAAGTGTGGGATCAGTAATGTCCGTGGACGTGTACTCGGCCTGGTGGTAGGAAGGAGGATCAGGTTCTGAAATGTGCGGTGCAGTATCACGGCTACTGACACTTGACCGTGTGGAAGACAGAGTGTTTGTGGTGGTGCCAATCTGACTGGAAGCATTATCCGCTATCCAACTAACAACCTGTTGACACTGGTCTTGGTTCAAGAGCGGTGTACTGCTGCGGTCCCCAAGAATTTGGGACAGGACGTGCGAGCGACTAGATGTGGCCCTTTGTTGTGGCGAAATTAAAGCTTGCACACAACCTCGGTCTCTGCCTGCACCACCATCACGTCCACTTCCTTGTTCGTTGACAACGCCCTTGCGCATTTTGGAATGCTGTGCTGATGTGTATTCACTAGACTTGTGCGTTATATCCAAGTTTTTGCAAAACTCACACAAATGCAGCGGAAAGCTGCCACCAACAGGCACACACGTGCGGTTTTTAAATGCAAGCACGGAGGCACTAAGAACCTAACAGGTCTCTATCCAGGGACAACGTGGAGCCTCCCAATTTTTGGCTGCCCTGCCTAAGGGCTATACTACAATAGACCCACTTCCTTCCAATGGGCACTTCAGGTTTACAGGCCCTCATGCACGTCTCTATCCAGGGACAACGTGGAGCCTCCCAATTTTTGGCTGCCCTGCCTAAGGGCTATACTACAATAGACCCACTTCCTTCCAATGGGCACTTCAGGTTTACAGGCCATCATGCACGTCTCTATCCAGGGACAACGTGGAGCCTCCCAATTTTTGGCTGCCCTGCCTAAGGGCTATACTACAATAGACCCACTTCCTTACAATGGGCACTTCAGGTTTACAGGCCATCATGCACGTCTCTATCCAGGGACAACGTGGAGCCTCCCAATTTTTGGCTGCCCTGCCTAAGGGCTATACTACAATAGACCCACTTCCTTCCAATGGGCACTTCAGGTTTACAGGCCATCATGCACGTCTCTATCCAGGGACAATGTGGAGCCTCCCAATTTTTGGCTGCCCTGCCTAAGGGCTATACTACAATAGACCCACTTCCTTACAATGGGCACTTCAGGTTTACAGGCCATCATGCACGTCTGTATGCAGGGGCATTGGTGAACCTCACAATTTTGGACTGCCCTGGCAAAGGAAAATACTACAAAGACTCACTTCCTCAAAATGGGCACATTAGACTCAAGAGGCCTTCATGTACGTCTCTTCTCAGGGACATCGGAGTGCCACACAATGTTTTCACGTAAAATCTTTCATGTATTAATCTCAAAAAGTAACATACACCAGCTCTATCTCACTATTGGGTATGTGCCCTTAACATTTCCGCCATGAAAAATCATTTTGGGGTCATTTTGGAAGGTTTTCTGGTGAGTCCGTAAAAATGGCGTAAAACGCGGACAAAATTGTTCACAGCTGTGACTTTTCAGTGATAAATGCTTCAAGAGGTCTTCCCCATGCTGTTGCCATGTCATTTGAGCACTCTTCTGAGACTTTTGTGACATTTTTAGGGTTTCTCCATGCTGCCGGGGGGTCATTTCACAAAAATACTCGGGTCTCCCATAGGATAACATTGGGCTCGTTGCTCGGGCCGAGTACACGAGTATCTTGGGAGGCTCGGCCCGAGCTTCGAGCACCCGAGCTTTTTAGTACTCGCTCATCACTAATGATTATACTAGCTCATCACTAGTCTCTATATAGCCCCTGTCTAAGCCTATGTTTGAAAATATATGAGCTATACACCGATTTTCCAGGCAATCAGAAGCTTTGCAGTACAGCGATTTGGCAATTAATTTACTGCAAATTAAATTGTTTTGGAAAAGCTGTAGAATTCCAAATTCAAAAGAGCTGTCTAATTCGAGCTATAATGAAAAATCATATTGCTAAATAGCATTTTGCCATAGTGCTTTTTGTATGATCCACACTATCGGCATATGCACATACTGTATGCAGTACTTTTACAATTTATTTCCACCTGCAGTATACTATAAATTGGATGGCTATAAGACAATATACACAGCACTCCTTAATGAGATTTACCGTAAGCCTAAAAGGAAAATCAATGTGTGCCAAATAAAACAACAAAATACATAGTTAACTTGGCAGCTACAAGTTCTAACATTAACGATTAAACATGACTTGCACCAAACAGACTGCTTATAACTTAATCCTCACAAAATACACATATTTTTGAAAATACTGAGTAATGCACAGTACCTTTTAGAAGCATTAAGTTATTAAAATTAAAACCTTAGCAAAAAAAAAAAAAATGTTCCTATATTTACAATCTGAAAATGTGAATAGAAAAGAAAAAAAACACCAAAATGTGATCCCTTTGTGGCATGGTGGGCTCAGTCAGCGGATTTCTCCCTACTAAACCAATCACAGAACTAGGTAGTATATGTTGTACCCCAGAGAGTGGCTATCTCTGGAGGATAACAGCTGTGTACAATGAGGTGTGTTTTTTTTTTACATACTGTATATATGCTGTGAACACAAAGTTGTGCATTGTTTTCAAACTTATGGGATGTAGAATGAATCTAAATAAAGAGTAAATTCCTAATTTCTAGGAAACTAGATTGGGTGGGTGAAGTTTTTACGTACAACAATTACTGCAGTGAGTTTTGCTAACCAGAGTAGTCTAAGCAGACTAAGAGAGAAGAAGCGAGAGCTGCCACAACAAACATATAATCCCTGTTCCAGCAGGCCGGAGGCTACCAGACTTGTCTGATGATCCATGCACAGCAGAATTTGGACTTACAGTATACTCTTGGTAGTGAAGGAATACCTTGGTCCCCTTGATCGTGCATTCTAATTGCAACTATGCCATGGACACAGGAGTACTCAGCCAGAAGTGAGTCACGCTGTGACCTTCTATTGCCGTACAACCCATGACTGTCTGTCAACCAAGACAGGAGGCCCATTAGGGAACACTACCTTGATGCTTGATGGGATGGAAGTGCTTCCATAGTGCCAATATTGGACTTCAGTTTGGACATCTGATGTTGTTTTTCTTGCATTCATCATAAACTTGATTATTGTTATCTGCTGCTGAAAGCCTGTGTTTTGTAACCTGCTGTACATGCAATGTCGTCTACTGTAATTATCTGCTCCCATTGAATAAAAGTTTACACTTGCTTTAAAATCACGCCTGCATGCTGACTCTCTCCTGTTTTCCTGCACCAACATAAAATGGAACACCACTAGCCATCTAGCTTCAGGGAAACTGTAAAAATGTCTGTTAATGCCCACACATCTGCAGCCATGTGCCTTTCACTGTCAGCTGTGTGTCAGGGACAGTGCATGGCCACTGTGACGACCTGGACTCTGTCAATGCTTAGCAAGGGTTAAATTTCTTAAAATTCAGCCAGACATGAAAATAGTTTGTTTATAGATGGGGGATAATCCCTCATTGTTTCTACAAGACTCTTGTTGACTCATGTAATTGTTTTCGCCACTGAAGGCCAGACACCCAGATAACTCAATTATGCGAACCTCCCATTGTATTACTAAGTGAATTGCTAGATGTGATGTAACATACCAGTCTCACCCTTGTCTCTGGATATTTGAATATAGCTTGAAATCTAGCCAATAAGAGCCCAGTCTTTTCCACCAATCGTGTAGACCCCAATGGTCTGAATAGAGAGCTCAGGGGTATAAGAAGGAGGACTGTCCATTGGCCAGAGAGACTCTTGCTACATGCTACCAGTATAGGACCTGCGGATCCGATTGGCAAGCCATAACCAAACCTGGATTATAATACTATATGGACTTCAGCATCGAATGCAAGGATTCGGCTTTGATATCAAGGACTACCTAAGGAAGGAATCCAGCTTGGGACAACCCAGTCATCTGACTACAGACTTTGCGGACCTCAGCCAGCTTCCTAAATCTGGCGTTATTCCAGTCTCAGTGGGTGCCCGCCAAAAGCGGGGTGCTGCTGGATTGGAGTAAGTAGCCCTGGAAGCTCTGAGGCACGGACATTCTAATCCCTGGTGAGCCAGTGGAAGGGTGAGACTCTGTTGCCTGTTACATTTGTGTGTTTTGCTGGTTATGTGCCGTTAATTGCTTGGGGATCCAATAAAGTCTTAATATTGTGATTCCCTCACCCTGTGTTGTCTGAGTAGTGTTCCGCCCACGGTTACGGAGGTCGGGCATTCAGTTGGGATGAGCCCTGGGCCATGCTGTCTTTCTAAAGGCGGCCGGGCCAGTAGACGAGAGCACCCACTGACCCCCGTGTCTCCACAGCCACCACCAGTGACACCTCTAGAGGATCTGACCCATGCCCATGACCCCAGATATTATCTGATCCTCTGCTGCTGTCACTCAGCAAGCTGATGATTTTATAAACTTTACTTTCTTGGATTTGAAAACCTAAACATCCGAGGTGACCACTACGGGTATGTAGAGAATCAGCCTGATAGTGCCAGTATAGCACTGGCTTTAGATTACATATAAAAATCCTGGTGATTGTTTCCCTTTAAATAGCTACATGTTGTGTTTTTTGTTTATTTATCTTGGGTTTCCCTGTAAATTACAGCACCATGCGTTTGCCTATTTATTGTGTACATTGTTATTAATTTGTTGTTGTTATTTAATAAAATAATTTTAGGTGAAATATACTCCACTGTTCAGGCTTTCCTAAGGCCCTACCTAGCGCATGTTATTGTCTGTGTATAAACTTGGCCTCACCATAACCATGCTGAGCCACAAAATAAAGTTTACACCTTTTGTGCAGCAAAAGAGAAGTGTAGAATTAAAATTGTTAATACAACAGCAGAACTGGAATTTTTTTTCCATAGTTAGAATAAGTTAGGTTTTCAGTTGTATGTTGTCTAAAATGCCACTGATAAATACAAATCATCCCACAAAAAAACAAAAACAAAAAACAACAATCCTCAATAGCTATAGTTAATGAGAAAAATGTGAAAAAATAGGACTCTTGGAATGCAAAGATGAAAACAACAAAAAAGATATATGTGGACAATAAGGAAACATTTTCCTTGAACCTGGGAGCAGACATACTATTGCTGTAAGGCTGGAGTCACACTTGCGATTAACTCGCACGAGTGCAATGTGAGAAATTCTCGCATTGCACTCGGATCAATGTTAAGCAATGAGTCAGCTCAGATCTGCTATTTTTTTCTCAGTCCCAATCGGACTGAGAAAAAAATTGCAGCATGCTGCATTTTGGTGAGTTTCTCACGCGAGTCACTCCAATGAAAGTCTATGGGTGCGTGAAAATAAACGGATGTCACACGGACAACACACACCATCCTAGTCACATGCATTTTTAGAAATATATTTATCGTATTTTGCAGAAAACACTGGAAATGAGTGAGGTCTGTCGATGTCGGTCAATCTCTATCTCTGTCTGTCGGTCTCTCTGTCTCACTGTCGTTGGTCTTTCTCTCTCTGTGAGTCTGTCTCTCCCTCTCGGTCTCTATATCTCTCTGTCGGTCTCTCCCACCTCCTCTCTCATACTCACTGATCCCCGATCACCAGCGTGGCGCGGCACAGCTGTCACAAAGCTCCGGCGGCTTTTCATCTTTTGAAAATGCTGGCCGCTCATTATTCAATCTAGTATTCACTGCTTTCCCCGCTCACCGGTGCCTATGATTCATTGTAGTCAGACACACACCAACGTTGAGTGACAGCTGTCTCACTGCAACCAATCACAGCTGTCGGTGCATGGGTCTATATCGTTCAGTAAATTAAATAAATAAATTTAAAAAAACGGCGTGCGGTCCCCCTCAATTTTCATACCAGCCAGGGTAAAGCCATACGGCTGGAAGCTGGCATTGTCAGGATGGGGAGCCCCACGTTATGGGGAGCCCCCCACCCTAAAAATATCAGCCAGCAGCCGCCCGGCATTGCCGCATCCATTAGATGCGACAGTCCCGGGACTGTACCCGGCTCATCCCGAATTGCACTGGTGCGGTGGCAAACGGGGTAATAAGGAGTTAATGGCAGCAGCCCATAGCTGCCACTAAGTCCTAGGTTAATCATGGCAGGCGTCTCCCCGAGATACCCTCCATGATTAACCTGTAAGTTAAAGAAAATAAAGACAAACACCCAAAAAACCTTTATTTGAAATAAATGAAAAAAAACCAACACCTTCTTTCACCACTTTCTTCAAGTCCCCAAATACCCCTCCAGCTCCGACGTAATCCACAAAGGTCCCATGACGCTCTAAGCTCTGCTACATCAGAAGCTGACAGAGAGCGGTCAGATACCACGACTGCTCTCTGTGAGCTCCCCGCAGCGACTGAAGTGAGTCGGGCTATCAGCGATTACGTCACTCAGGTTACCCGCGGCCACAGATCTCAGGTGAAGGACGTCAGCTGTGGCCACTGGTAACCTCAGTGACGGCACCGCTGATCACGCAGATCACTTCTGTCACTCAGAGGAAAATCAGTCCAAGAGACACAGACAAAGCCGCAGGATGACAATGGAGTCGGGTGAAGTTCTTCCGACTTCATTCTGATCGCGCGGCTCTGTCTGTGTCTGCTGTCAGCGGCCATGTAGCAGAGCCGAATGGCAGATGACATAGCTGCTGAGAATAAAAACGGATCACATACGGATCACACACGGATTGCACATGGACTACAATCATGAGAAAAATAACAGAATCGCATTGCTGTTGCATTGAACACTGATCAACACTCGGACAGAGCTCATGCTACTTTCTAGCATGAGACTCGGTCCGATTTTACACTCGCAAGTGTGATTCCAGTCTAACCCATACAGCTGCGTAGAGGCCTAAGAGGTAAAAGAGCCAACATCCACCTCTAAAGCAGGTGGAATTGTGCATTACAATGAATTATGGGATTGCATTGTTCTTGCATAGGGGCCTCTTCTGTCTGTCTGCCCATGCCCGTAACCTAAGGGGTTAACGTAAATGTACATGAAATCATTGCTCACATACAGTGCAATACACAAATTTTAGAGGCCAGCAGACTGGGAGATCAAAAAGTTTACACTACATTACAGCTCAAAATCCAACTGTAAGGCCAGCATCAAGTGTACGTACTGCCGCATTTTCTATTAATGGCATACTACAAAATAAACTGTCTAAAGTGAAGGCATTTTTCAATCAGAAAGCAATTTCTATTAAAGATAAGGGCTTTTTTTATTTTTGTTTTTATAGCAACACTTTTAGGAAATAAAGAATCTGGAAAATTAAACATATGACACACCCACTCCAGGGTTGGGGGTACTCGGAACCAGGCCAGACTAGTCCGGGGATGACAGCGGTGGCGGGGTCCGGCTCAGTGAACCTGGCGGTGTCTTATATATAAAAGGGGATAATGATTATATTACAGTGGAATAAAGTTCGTGACGCCACCTATGGTTTTGCGGCCTTGTGAGCTGCCACTGCACTGTAAAGCTGGGTTTACACACTGCAACATAGCAAAGGACATCGCTGTAACGTCACCGGTTTGGTGACGCAATAGCGACCTCCCTAAGTCTCTGCTAAGTCTCTGGTGAGCGTTCAAACAGGCAAACCTGGCCAACAACGCAACAGCGATCCGGACCTGCAGAGCGACCTAGCTGGTTGTTGGGGACGTTGATAAGCAGCCTTTTGAAAGGGAAGTTGCTAACAAAGTCGCTGCAAAGTCTTCACACACTGAAACTTCATGCTGCACAGCGGGAAACAAAGGACCTAGGAATGGTCCTGAACGATTTGTAACGATTACAACTTCACAGCAGGGGCCGGGTCGCTGATAGGTTTCACACACTGCAACATCGCAAACAACATCGCTATTGCGTCACAAAACCGGTGACGTTACAGCGATGTCGTTTGAGATGTTGCAGTGTGTAAACCCAGCTTAAGTTTCCCGGGGCAGGTGATAAGGGCGCAGCTGAGGTGTTCTTAATCCCCACAGGTGGAGTGAGGCCCCGAGATAACCGTTGATAATATGAAAAGTCTATGATGGCAGGCTGTGACGCAGGAGGAATGGAAACAACACCAGGGCTTTGCAAGAACAGTCTTTTACTCACTGTACTGGTTCAAGCTTAAAAGCCATTTTAGTCCATCCACAGTATGCTAGGATCCCCAGTGATGGGCATCCACCGATCCTGAGTAAGTCTGAGGCCAGTAACAGTTCTCTCTTAGTTTGCCTTTACTGGCCCACTCTGCGCTGACTTTCGCCCTCTTGTCCTGCGCCTCCACACACAGTGCCCTTTCTTACCCAGGATGGGGCACCACACCTCTGGCTGAGGTGCAGTACCTCTGTGGCGACGGCTGCCTCAGGAACGCCACACTTAAAATGTGTATATTAGTGATTTACAGAGATATAATATATAAGAATAGCTGACAACATGTCTGTAAGCAGGTTTTTTAACCGATAAAAAAAAACCATAAAAAAATTATTTCAGTAGAGTTCTTGTTAATGCCACAGTATTTTTGGGTTTGACTCCCTTAACCACATGCAGATCACACCCCCTATATGTAGACACACGACCAGTCCTCCTAAACAAGTAGATATCTACAAAATATGGACCACTGAATAAACCTCCTAAATAGTGATGGGCGAACCCCTCCTGGTGTTCGTGTTCGGGTACTGAGATAACGTTACGTTTTTGTAAAGTTCGAGTTCGGGTTCTGAGATAACGCGAACTTGCGTCCGAACACCAAACTTGGACTTTACAGTTATGTGAAGGGGCGGGGGAGCTGTAAAATAAAGACTATAGTTAATAATAAACATTGTCATTATACTTACAGGTCCAGCGACGCGTCCTGCAGACTCTGTCTCCCGTCGCTTCTGCATCCGATCAACGCTGTGCCTTCCTGATAACCATCATTGACGATAGGATCTTCCGTGACGTTATAGACATGTGACCAGTCACATGTGAATGTTGTATTACCTCGTTGGTTACAGACCAGTCACATGGCTGTGACATCATGCAAGGTCCTGTACTGTCAGTGCATCTCGCCGGTACAAGGTGCTCACCTGAGCATCTCAGTACTCGGTATACTCGTCAAGATGTTCGGGTACATGGTTGGCTCGCCCTCCCTGCATGTTGGTGCTCTTTACAGAGTCAGCCCACATGCAGAGATTGGCTGCCACACACTGTAATGCCTGTCAGGTTTCCGGGATTTCCAGTTCTCTTTTGAAAGAGCTTGCCCTCGGTTAACATGGAGTTTACTGTTCTGTTGCCCTACTTCCTGTCTAGCTGCTTAAAAGGCCGCCTCTAAGCCTAGTCCAGTGCCTGAGTATACTGCTTGCTGTGTGCTCCTGCTTTGCTGCTCCTATTTCCTGATTGACATTTGGATCCTCCTGAAAGACCACCGACGCCGACTCTGGACCTTACCCGGTTTCATCAAGCTGTGCCCGGACTCCGTCTGCCGTCTTTGGTCAGCCCTTTTGCCCGGTTCCTTCTGGTTCGTAACCACTCTGGACTATCATCCCGTACGGACACTTCTGGACTTTACCTTTGCCCCTTGTGTCCCGGCTGCTGCGCATTTAGGCCTTCCGGGGTGATTGCCAGACAGTCCCTGTATAGGGGTTCGCTCTTGGTGGTCTCCCTGGGGGAGTCCGGTGCGTGGTCCCGAGAATTCCCTTCGCTCCGATCCGGGAAGGCATTTCGTGTGTTATTGTTCTACTGTGTTTGTTCCGTTTGTGTACCTATCGTG
This sequence comes from Anomaloglossus baeobatrachus, assembly GCF_048569485.1. Taxonomy (NCBI): domain Eukaryota; kingdom Metazoa; phylum Chordata; class Amphibia; order Anura; family Aromobatidae; genus Anomaloglossus; species Anomaloglossus baeobatrachus. The sequence goes on from NC_134354.1 coordinate 452,055,846, forward strand.
GTTACATATTATAAACATCTCTGTACCAAGAACTCGTCTCTGGTTGTCATTGCCCTAACGCTATCGAGATCCTCAGAATATACAATAGTATTACATTATACTCAGGCCACAAAAGGATTTCGCTGGGGCAATGACTGAGACACGAGTAGATCAGCTTTTTTCCATGATTAACTCCTTGCAGCAGGAGATGGAGGCGGTACAAACTAAACTTAGAGATGTGGAGACACAGCTGGGCCATGATCACCAGGTACTGGGTCCGGCTATTCAGGATTTGCAAGTCAGAGTGGAGGCTCAGGAAGCCGTCCCCACTACGTCCGTATCTGCTGCCGGTATGTCTAGGTTACCCCCATTTAGTTTCAATGGTGATCGTAGTCAGTTTCGTGGTTTTGTCAACCAGTGTATACTATTTTTTGATGTACATGCTGATTATTACCGTTCTGACCGGTCGAAAGTGTTATGTATAATCATGTTATTAACCTCCCGAGCACTGGCTTGGGCTAATCCTATGATAGAGAATCGGGATATCCGTTTAAATCACCTGGATGACTTTCTGACTGCAATGGCGCAAATGTTTGATGATCCGAATCGCCGTGCTACCGCTGAATCGGCTCTCCTTTCCTTACGTCAGGGAAAGCGGTCTGTCGTTGAATACGCCACTGAGTTCAGGAGGTTAGTGGTAGACACCGACTGGGGAAACAATGCAGTATTGTCAGTTTTCAGAAAGGGTTTGTCCGGTACCATCAAGGACGAGTTAGCTCGTTCCGAATCTCCAGGGGATTTCGAACTGTTTCTCCAACACTGTGTGCGTATTGATACCCGCTTGACGGAACGTAGACAGGAAAAATGGGCAGCTGTAAACCGGGTAACCAACTTTGCGTTTCCTTCCAGAGAACCCGCTCCCAGAACGCCACGGGAGGCCGAGGACGTTCCTATGCAAGTGGACTCTCTGCAAAAGCGAGAGACCAACGAACGTCGTGAACACCGGCTCCGTGAGCGTTTGTGTTTCTATTGCGGTCAATCGGACCATTTCTTGATCGACTGCCCGAGACGTCCAAATCGCCCAAATAAGGTATTGGCAGCCATGGCAGAGTGTGACAACACGGACGCAGAGTCCGATATCTCTGAGGCAAGTGGACACCTGGATGCGGTATTTCCCTTGACTGTAATGTCAACATCACCTAAGGACTCAGAAGGGAAATACACCCATTGCTCGCTTCCCATTCAGATCCGGTGGGAGGGACAGTTAATACCTACATCTGCAATGATAGACTCTGGGGCAGGGGGTAATTTCATGGACTCTTCTTTTGCCAGGAAACACGGTATCCGGACTCAGCAAAGATCCTCACCGGTTACCATGGAGACGGTAGACGGATCTCCGTTAGTTTCTGGACCAGTTGATCGGGAAACAGTACCCCTAGAATGCGTGATGAAGCCAGGTCAGCAGGAGACCCTTGTTTTCATGTTGATTTCTTCTCCCCATTTTCCGATTATTTTAGGAATTCCGTGGCTACGGTCTACCAATCCAGTCATCGATTGGGAGACTAAGGAAATATCCTTCCCACCGCAGAGTGGTCCGACCATAAGTCCAACTGTACCGGTTCCAGTAACACCGACTGCGGAGGGCACTGTACAGGTACCTGTTTTACCCCCGGTTTATCATGACTTCGCGGATATATGCGACAAAAGAAAAGCAGATCGGCTTCCCCCGCATAGACCGTATGATTGCCCCATAGACTTACTCCCAGGGGCGGAGATCCCGTTTGGTCATGTCTACCCGTTGGCGGCACCTGAGCTAGAAGCACTAAAAGAGTACATCGATGAAAGTCTAGCCAAGGGATTTATTCGCCCGTCTACCTCACCAGCAGGGGCACCCATCTTTTTCGTGAAAAAGAAAGAGGGGACTCTGAGACCCTGTATTGACTACCGGGAACTGAATAAAATAACCATCCGGAACCGGTATCCGTTACCGTTGATTCCTGAGCTATTGGAGAGGGTCCAACAGGCAAAGATATTCACTAAATTGGATCTCCGTGGGGCGTATAATCTACTTCGCATACGTCCCGGAGATGAGTGGAAGACAGCGTTCCGATGTCGGTATGGACATTATGAGTACCTAGTGATGCCTTTTGGACTTTGTAACGCTCCCGCGGCTTTCCAACACCTAGTTAACGATATTTTTAGGGATATAATGGACCAATTCATGGTGATTTATCTGGATGATATCCTGATCTTTTCTGATTCCCTACAGGAACACCAGGAACACGTCAAGACAGTACTTACCCGTCTGAGGGATAACCACCTGTACATTAAACTGGAGAAATGCGAATTCCATTGCACACAAATACAATTTTTAGGTTATGTCATCTCTCCTCAGGGACTGAACATGGAGTCTGGTAAGATACAAGCAATTCTAGACTGGCCGGAACCGGGAAACATCAAAGAGGTACAACGCTTTGTCGGTTTTGCCAACTTTTACCGACGCTTTATCCGTAACTTTTCAGAGATCGTCCGTCCCATCACTCTGTTAACCAAGAAAGGACAGAAGTTTGTGTGGTCCGCCCAGACCCAGGAAGCTTTCCATCGTCTCAAGGTGTGTTTTACCTCAGCGCCAATATTAGTACATCCGAATCCCGCACTTCCCTTTATTGTGGAAGTCGACGCTTCCGACTATGCATTAGGGGCAATCCTTTCTCAAAGGACTGGGGACAAGAGTCTCTTGCATCCGTGTGCTTTCTTTTCTCGCCGGTTGTCCCCTGCAGAAAGGAACTATGACATTGCGGACAAGGAATTGTTGGCGATTATTTCAGCTTTTAAGGAATGGAGACACCACTTACAGGGAGCTGCGCAGCAAGTGATAGTACTCACAGATCATCGCAACCTAGAATTTCTTAAGTCTGCCAGGTGCCTGTCTCCACGGCAAGCCCGTTGGAGCTTATTCCTTAACCAGTTCAATTTTATCGTTACATACCGTCCAGGGTCACGTAATGGGAAAGCCGATGCCTTGTCCCGAATCCACGCCGTGGACTCCGTGCCTGGAACCCCGTCTCAGACCGTGTTATCGGATGCCAATTTCGTTGGAGTAATCCAGGACCAGGACTTGTGGAAGGACATCAAGCTGGCCTATGATGGTGACTTATTTCTTGCTGCCCCCCCGAATGATGTAACTCTTGTTCTTCGGAATGGTGTGTGGTTGAGAGAGCGACGCATTTATGTCCCGGAGGCCGTAAGACTTCGGGTTCTCAAGTTGGTCCATGACTCCGTGTTGGCTGGTCATAGGGGGGTACAGAAGACGCAGGAATTTCTGAGCCGTTTTTTCTGGTGGCCTACCTGTTTAAAGGATGTAAAGGACTATGTCCACTCATGTGTGGTTTGTGCCCGGTGCAAGGTCCCTCGTGTGGCTCCTACGGGACTCCTCCAACCGTTATCCGTTCCATCTCGCCCTTGGGGATCCATCTCAATGGATTTTATTGTGGAGTTGCCAGTCTCAGGCGGTCACAATACCATTTTAGTGGTGGTGGATCGGTTGACAAAAGCTGCTCACTTTATTCCGTGTACCGGTCTTCCCTCAGCCGCAGAGACAGTGGATTTGGTTATCCAGAACGTATTCCGATTGCATGGGGTACCAGATGAGATCATCTCTGACCGGGGCGTGCAGTTCACGTCTAAGTTCTGGAAGGGGTTTTGTTCGGCACTCCAGATTGATGTCTGTTTGTCTTCTGCATACCATCCTCAGACAAATGGGCAAACCGAACGGACTAATCAAACCCTGGAACAGTACCTTCGATGTTATGTCAGCCATCTGCAGGACGATTGGTTGAAGATGCTTCCTTTGGCGGAGTTCTCCTATAACAACACTCAGAGCAGCTCCACTAAGGTAACGCCCTTTTTCGCTAACTTGGGTTACCATCCAAATGTTTTGCCTAGGTCACCGGTTGCGGTTTCGGTGCCAGCGGTGGAGGACAGATTGACAGAGCTACGACAAACCCTGGAGGCTCTGAAGGACACTGTGGCTACGGCTCAGGAGCGTTACAAGAGGTCGGCAGACACTCACCGGAAACCGGCACCCATGTATAAGGTAGGGGACTCAGTATGGTTATCCACCAAGAACCTGAGATTGGGTGTTCCTTCACAGAAACTGGGACAGAAGTTCATCAGTCCGTTTAAGATCACCGGGATCGTGAGCCCTGTGGCCTGTCGGCTACGGTTACCGCACCATCTAAAGGTACACCCGGTCTTTCATGTTTCTCTCCTCAAACCCGTTTCTCCTAATACGTTCCATGGTCGTGTCGTGCCTCCTCCTCCGCCTGTGATGGTTGACGGCGAGGAGCAGTTCGTGGTTGAGGACATTATTGACTCCCGGCTCCATCGTCATAAGCTTCAGTATCTGGTACGTTGGCAGGGGTACGCCCCCGAGGACGATTCCTGGGAACCGGTGGGTAACATTCGGGCACCCCGGAAGATTGCTCAGTTTCATCGGCGGTACCCGGACAAGCCAGGCCCTGATCCGTCCTGAGGCCGTCTCTGGGGGGGGGGGGGGAGAGTAATGTCAGGTTTCCGGGATTTCCAGTTCTCTTTTGAAAGAGCTTGCCCTCGGTTAACATGGAGTTTACTGTTCTCTTGCCCTACTTCCTGTCTAGCTGCTTAAAAGGCCGCCTCTAAGCCTAGTCCAGTGCCTGAGTATACTGCTTGCTGTGTGCTCCTGCTTTGCTGCTCCTATTTCCTGATTGACATTTGGATCCTCCTGAAAGACCACCGACGCCGACTCTGGACCTTACCCGGTTTCATCAAGCTGTGCCCGGACTCCGTCTGCCGTCTTTGGTCAGCCCTTTTGCCCGGTTCCTTCTGGTTCGTAACCACTCTGGACTATCATCCCGTACGGACACTTCTGGACTTTACCTTTGCCCCTTGTGTCCCGGCTGCTGCGCATTTAGGCCTTCCGGGGTGATTGCCAGACAGTCCCTGTATAGGGGTTCGCTCTTGGTGGTCTCCCTGGGGGAGTCCGGTGCGTGGTCCCGGGAATTCCCTTCGCTCCGATCCGGGAAGGTATTTCGGGTGTTATTGTTCTACTGTGTTTGTTCCGTTTGTGTACCTATCGTGGTTACATATTATAAACATCTCTGTACCAAGAACTCGTCTCTGGTTGTCATTGCCCTAACGCTATCGAGATCCTCAGAATATACAATAGTATTACAATGCCACAGCCGGTGATGTATAGCGGCAATCAGGTGATCAGAGATCCCCGTTGCTATAGTAACCCGCTCATTAGGTTACTATGGCAACGGTGACTTTGCCGCTTACCAACCCGCAGCCTTGCTCGATTACACAGCGTGGGGAACAGCAACATTCTTCCTCCCCCGTGTTGTCTGATATAGCAGAGCTAGATCAGTGACAGAAGCCAGAAGACCAGGATCGTGGAAGGGAAAGAGTGAGTAATAAAGATGGAGTCCCTAAGTATTTTTTCTCTGTGTAGTGGTTTTTTTAACCCTTTATTGGAGATTCTTAATGGCTGGGTCAAACTTGGCCTGACATTAAGAATCTCGGACTTAATACCAGCTATTAAAACAAAGCTGGGATTAACCTCTTATTACCCAGCGTGCCACCTGGTACCAGGGCCACTGGAAGAGTTGGATACAGCACCAGAAGATGGCGCTTTTATGAAAGCACCATTATCTGGGGCGGCTCCGGACTGCAATTCGCAGTGGGGGAGGCCAAAAAGCTTCGGCCACCCTCTGCTGTGGATTCCAATCCCCAGCCACCTAGTTGTACCTGGGTGGACACAAAAATTGGGCGAAGCCCACGTCGTTTTTTTTTTAATTATTTCATGAAATTCATAAAATAATTAAAAAAAGGGATTCCCTATATTTTTGGTTCCCAGCTGGGTACAAATCGGCAGCTGTGGATTGGGGGCAGCCCGTACCTGCCTGCTGTACCTGGCTAGCATACAAAAATATGGCAAAGCCCATGTTTTTGGTTTTTTTTGTTTTTTGGCAATATAAAAAGAAAGAAAAGAAAATGGACTTTCCTGTATTTTGATAGACAGGTACAGCCAGGCAGCTGGGGGCTGTGATTCTCGGCAGCCCGGAGCCGCCCCTGGAAATGGCGCATTGTTTCTTAGTGCCATTTCCAGGCTCTTTACCCGGCTTCACCAGTGGCCCTGATGGTGGTGGCATGTTGGGTAATAAAAGGGTTAATACCAGCTTTGTATTCTTAGATGGTACTAAGCCCGAAATTCATTGTGTCACGCCAAATTAGACCTGGCCACCATGAATTTCTAGGAAACAGTAAATAAACAACACATAGAAAATTTTTTTTATTACAAATCAAAAAAAAAAAAGAAGAAATTTAGAGACTCTGTCTTTATTATACAAAGATGCTTAGTCCGACCCAATCCACAGGGATAGCAATGTCAATTCTGCTTCATCACTGTGCACACTGTCTATACAGAGTGATAAACAAAGAAACTTATGTCAGCTCTGTTACATCACTCTGCACAGAGCGATGAAACAGAGGCTGACCATGAGGGGATGATTGCACTTGCGTCTTGCATTGCATCACCCCACTCTCAGGACAGGAGCGACTCAGCTGCATGGAAATAAATGCAGCTGACCCACTGCTGTCTGGAGATTGTGCGCCGTGATGTGATGCGATGCAACACTCGCATCACGGCGCACCAGGACCTTTGATGACGTCATACTCGCGTGACCAGTCTGTAGCCAATGAGGTAATACAACATTCACACGTGACTGGTCACATGGGTATGTCGTCACAGAAGGTCCTTTTAGCCAGAGGTGCTTACCGGGTGGCACAGCAATGATCGGACGGATGGAAGCAGAAGCGCTGGGAGGCAGAGTCTGCAGGAGGCGTCGCGGGACCTGTAAGTATGATCATAGTATTTCTTAATAATGTGCTTTTTCTTTCTTTTTTTTTTTTTTTACAGCCCCTGGACCTGAACTGGACCCGAACTGTAGCACGAGCTTCCCAGGAAAGCTCATGTTCGGGGTCGTGTGCACGAGCACCATGTATTCGGTACGGACCACCATGTGCTTCGCCCATCCCTACTCCTAAATATAGACTCTTTCATTATAGATACGTTAATTAATATAGTTCAGGGAAGACCCCTAAAAATACAGATCCCAGACAAGAAAAAAAATAAATAGATACTAGCCCAGACTTGCAAGCATACATACTTAAGAATAAATCCTATTGTATATTGACCTCAGATCAGATCCTTCTAGATACAATCTCTAGATCACCCTGTAAATAGACCAAAGACCAGACCCCATTTGTACAGTCACAGATCAAGCCATTGCTAAGTGGAGATTCCAGAGCAGACTGGGTTGTTTAAAGACCTCAGACCAGCTCCCCTTTGATACAGTCCATTCTTGCTATTTAATCTTAGAGCAGCCATAATATAGGGCATGAGAGACTGATTCCAGGCTTATATTATTAACAAGTGTGTTGTACTTACAATGCAATCCTCATTTTTCCAGCATTAGTTCTCAAAATAGACATTCAAGCTAATCAGGGTAGCCCTACCTCCATCATTGATTAGCAGCTTGCTTACAATGCTCAATATACACAGCAAGCTGCCAGTCAGGGGTGTGGGCATACTTGTACACAGTTTAACTTTTAACTCTGCTACATTTATGTGCCGCCCCTGCGCAGACCGGGGTGCTCGGATCTGGGGTGATCGTGGCTCGAGGGGTCCGGACCCGGGCTTGGCACAGCACTCCTATCCTTGAAAGGGGACATTTACAGGTGAGAAGTTCTTGATGCCACCTGTGGGTTGCGGTAATAGGAGTACCGCTGCTGCTGGAAGGAGTGCCGGGGCAGATGGTGTGGAGCAGCAAGGTGTCAGTCCCTCCACAGGTAGAGAAGGCCCCGGCCTCTGGGGTTTTAGTGGATTTGGGTAGGCAGGATGCAGGGATCAGGGTACTCACTGTGGTAGTCGTGGTGTTGGATGAGGTTTATAAAGTAGACACACACACACACCGGTGTAGACACACACACCGTAGGTAAACCAAATTCTATATGTACCACTGCGTGGAGCCCGTCCAGTTATCCGCTCCCACCGGTGTCACTTGGTAATCCAGAGCCTGCCTCCGTGCACAATTTGCAGTCTATTGTGGCCCCTTGGCTTGAGGCTGTTAGGGCTCACTAGGTGTAGTGTAGTTGTGCTCTTGATGGCTGACACTTGGGATTTCAGTGGGTTGCTTTGTTTTGAAAACCCTATCCCCCGCTGATGCCTTCAATCTCTGAACTCTTAGGGAAGTTCATAAAGAGACTCTCCCTCCCAGGTTAATTATCAGGACGTTGAATCGATTCCTGACCTAGAGTCCTGTACCCCGTCGTGCTCGGTACCGGTCCCGTTATTGGGCTTTCTGTTGCTGACAGACCTCTAAGACTACGTCCGTTACACCCCTGTCCAATGTCCCTGCAACTGGTCCCCCTGGATCACCGTCTGCGACCCAACCTTGGTCTAGCTCCCCGGGAGTCTAGCTCCAGCTCCTCACTCTTTGAGGGCTCTCACTCAACTCACTTCCTCCCTCTCACCAGTCTGCCTGACTCCTAGGTGGATGGCCCTATTCCAGCTTGACCAACCCACTGGTGTGTCTGACATGCATGATGTGAGGTATGGGTGAGATTTGTGGTGCTGATGGTAGTGACACTGATTGTTGGGAACCTGGAGCCATGGAGGGTAGGCCCTGAACCCTAGGGAAAGGATGCAGTTTCCTGTAGCACCCTGATATATTCAGGGGCGCTACATTCCCCTTTGGTTAAACGTAGCTCATCCACGAGCTACAGGGCACACAGAGTTTTATTGAACTGGAACTGCAAAAAGGGGTAACATATTAGGTTTTAAATACTCTTCCCACACAGGGGAGGCAACAAACTTTAACATTACTAACTCACAGAGTCTAACACAAAAACACTTGGGAACGCTACCGGTTGTAGCGGTAGTCGGAAACTCAGCCTGCTCTGCTGCAGCTCCTTCCTGCGACAGTCCATTCTCATTGTCACTTTCCCTTCAATCAGCCACCCAAATCACCTGAACCCCTGGTGCCTCCTCTAGCTATGGTATTGCATCACCCCGAGTTCCTTGCTGCGTCCGTGGTGACAAGGCTGAAACCCTGATCGTGCAGAAGACGACTCTAGTAGGCACACGAGGTGCAACTATAAACAAAGAGCACAAGTTTGTGCTGCCTGCTGCCAGTCCTGCAGCCAGGGTCCATTTTTAATACTAAGGGAGGGTAAAACAGGGTCCATCCATAAATTTTTAAATCAGGTGACTCATTCGCGTAATTAGCATTTTGAACATTTTCAAACATGACTTATCATTTTTAAAACATGAAATAACACAAACAACACGGTAACGAGATAGCAAGGTTCTGCTACCATTTCACTCTCGAAGGTAATCTGGGGCTGTTGCGGGGGCTGGCACTATCTTCCCTTCCGCCGTGGCATACTTATTAACTTCCAAGGTGTACTAGCCCCGCTCCCCACAATGCTGGCAGTATGAAACCATATTACGTGGTTTCAGGTTTCGATCAGGGTGCCCCTTTGGGAGGTGCTCTGCGACATCCCTTCTGGAGACAAACACCCCAGAAGCAAAGCCCGGCTGAGAGATGAACCCCCACCCCTTGATGGGAAAGGATGCAGTTCCCTGTAGCACCCTGATATATTCAGGGGCACTACATTTACATCAGACAAAACAGGTATTCTATGAAAACAACACCAAGCAACCCAGTAAGGGATACATCTCTGGAATCAGGCATTGTTGCTCTATATTATGCTGTTCTCAGATTATATAGCAAAAATCTGCTGACAGATTCCTTTTAAGAAAACCACAAAGCTAACCCAATGTTTACAGACCCCAGAACAGTCAGCTCAACATAGAGATCCCAGACTAGAATTCCTCCATATATATATTTTAGTCAAGAGTCTACTGTATACACAGCCCACAAGATGACTAGTGAAACATGCAAAACCATTGTTTAGATGCTCACTTTTTCCATTTTGCAACATTTCCCCATTCCCAGGTGTCGCCATTGAAAACATCCAGACCGAGGGGAGTAAAAACATAAAAAGGCAGTACACCAAAGAGATCTGACAGCTCTTATCGGAGCCACATGCATTTTGGGAGAGTTAGCGAGTATTATTAGGATTGTTGTTCCAGCATTGTCATTAACAGCACATTTTTGGACAATCTTTCTATGATTCCTATATCATCTAATGTGAGTCTTCTTATCTTCATTGTAAAGTGGCAAATGAACACTATTTGCAAAGAAAAATATTGGATTATAAAACAACTAATCAGTTAGCACTGCTGCGGTCATGGAGCAAAGTGTGTGACAAACGTGCTTTAAGGTTTCTGTTAATGCATCTTTCTAAATGCCAAACCGTACAGGAAGGAATGCTTATGAAATTTACCCCAAAATGGGCTATCTTACTATTGTAGTGTTGTACATTTTCCTGCCATTCACAAAAAGGAGAATAATTGAATGGATTTGCATTGATACCTGTACAAGAAGCAGAAAAGGGAATTACAGAATTTCCTGCTTAAGTAAATTAGTTAATAATTGTATATTCCAAAATGCTCTAAATTACACTGTTTGAATCCGATATTTCAAGACGTTTGAAGGATTATATTCCGGGTTTCAAATTATGTGTAGTTTGTTCTGTTGCCACCATGTAAATATTGTGAACAACTGATAAAAGGTGTGATTCATGCATTTTGATGAGTGGCAAGAGGCTTTCACATACCAAATTGTAGCAATATTCTCCATTTCTTCTTGATAACCTGAATATTAAACACAAAAAAAAAAAAAAAGACATGACCATTTTATAATGCTAGTTCCTGACATTCAGCAAATGTCAGAGTCATTAATCAGTCTAAATGCTCCTTCACATATAGATACTTCAACCAGGTGGATTTTAATTAATACTTAATCTTGATTTACAGTGAAGTATGCCATTAGAAAATACGTAACAACCTTTAAAGCACAAAAAATGTTTCCTTTTGAGTATTTTATTAATCAACTTTCAGTGTGACACTGGAATAAGTTACTAAAATTAAATAGACCTAAATTAAATGGTTTTATAGTTCTCTCCATTATGCTGATTTGGTGAAAGGAATCATAGATGATCATCTATATCTACCACAGACTATGATCATACCTCATATAAAACACCCCTACATTGCTATTTTTTGTTTTCTAACTTTTGTTCCTTTTGAATTATCCTTTTATTCTCTGCAGCTTTGTTTTCCTGCAGCTCAACCAAACTGACCTCTTCCTGTGCTAAACCTCCCAGTCAGAGCTGGCACCGCCCGGCCTCAGTGTCCAGCCCCGCCCTCTGCCCACCCTCTGCACATTCATTCCCTGTCAGTATTCTGCCCAGCACCTGACCTGTTATCACTACAGCATTGGAAATAACAGCTCCACATCGGGCTCTGCACCGCACACACACATCGGGCTCTGCACCCCACACCACATATGGCTCTGCACCCCACACACACATAGGGCTCTACACCCCACACACACATAGGGCTCTGCACCCCACACACACATAGGGCTCTGCACCCCCCACCATATATGGCTCTGCACCCCCCACTATATATGGCTCTGCACCCCCACCATATATGGCTCTGCACCCCACACACACATAGGGCTCTGCACCCCACCACATTGGGCTCTGCACCCCCCACCACATCAGGCTCTGCATCCCACACACACACATCGGGCTCTGCACCCCACCACATTGGGCTCTGCACCCCACACCACATCGAGTTCTGCACCCCACACATTGGGCTCTGCACCCCCCCACACACACACACATCGGGCTCTGTACCCCACCACATTGGGCTCTGCACCCCACCACATAGGGCTCTGCACCCCCCATACACACACACATCGGGCTCTGCAACCCTCCCCCCACACACACATGGCAAGCGGTACCGACCCCCCCCATAGGGAACACATTTAGGGAATACATACTCACCCCTCCTCGGTCCCCACCGCTGCTCCACGTTCGTTCGTTGTCTGTGCTCTGGCCATATCAGCACAGTAGTGACGTCACCGCTGTCCTGAACTGTCAGACACAAACAGCGGGACAGTGATGAGAAGAAGCGCAGCACTCTCTCTCATCAGTGCTTTCAAATGTATCGGCATCTGTGATGCAGATACATGTGAATGTGCTATCCTGAGCAGGGGGCCCGGTGCTGGCAATGACACTGCGGCAGACGCTGCCAGGCCTCTACCCCAGGTCACGGACCCCACAGCAGTGGCGACAGAGGTTGCGGGGAGAGTACGGGGTGTGGGGGAATGTGTGGGAGGGTGCAACATGCTGTTCCCTGATTTGCATGTCAACATGGTCCTGCCCCTGTTGACATGAAATGACCGGAGGCACCAAAATCACAGCAGGAGCTGTCACATGACCACTCTGAGCTGGGGGAGAGGGGCTGACAGCAGTGCAGGTAAGTGGTCACTTTATACTTACCTGCCCCAATGTAGCCCCATAGTCAAATTACCAAAAAAAGGCAAAATAAGCCGGATAACCCCTTTAACTAGGACTTTAGGGATGTTTCATGTAGAAAGGCGTACCCATTCACAAAGAGCTATTATATTCTTACCCAGAACCGGTATCAGGACCCAACACACCTGAGCAAGTGCTGGGGCCCTAGAAAGCCAGGGGGCCCACTTGCAGTTGTCAGGAGCAGGCCACCATCTTTCCTGTGGCCCCTGAGCAGATTTCCCGGGACCACAGACCATGATCCCGCAGGCAGCCGCACTTTGCTGGCTGCTGGCCCATTAAAACCACTGAGCATGAGCCCGCAGTGTTCAATGGATAACGTTGCATGCACGTGCATTGCAGGCAGGGGTTAATCTGTATGCGGAGCTAGTGTGCAATGCGATCCTGTCCCATAGATGAAGAGAAGCGGCTGCCGGACCCCAGCATCCTCCAGTGCTGCCTGCATGTGCCACGAGCATGTGTATGTGTGACGCCCTGGACTAGCCAGGTAGTCACATACATACCAACATACACGCCCCCACCCTAGACAGTTACAACAGTCAGACAAAACCCTTGTTGCCTCCCTCCAAGGTCTGATGTCCACACCAGGTGGGGCAGAGCCAGGCGGTTGGCCCCACCCACCGAGGAGTTCACAGGCCTGAAGGCGGAAAAGTGTCAGATCAGTTTTGGAGGTGAAAGTGAGAGGAGTAAACACTTCAGGTGTCTGGGTAGGAGCCCAGGCACTGACAGCAAGGTTGGCAGATGGTGGTGGCAGTCTGCAGGAGTTGGTGGAACTCTGCGAAGCCGTAAGCACCGGGGTCAGGCATTGGCCCGCCGGTACATAGCTGGGGAGCGGAGTGAAGCTAAGCACACAGGCAGGGCCATCGGACCCCGACCAGGTTTGGAGCCGCCGTCAATAGTCAAATCCAAGTGTGACAGGAACCCCAGGGGTTCCCCAGCAACCAAGTCCCGACAGAGTGCAACAGTCCACACCGTGAGGATATACAGCCACACCGCCACAGGCTAGAGATCCAAGGGCCAGCACCTGCGGGCAAAACGGGCTCCTACGGCACCTATACGCCGGGGAGCGGACTACCAGTGGGCAACCACAGGAGTCAGAACATTCTAAAAAGGTGCAGGGAAAGACAGCCACCATCAGCCGTCCGGGGAGAGCACAACAACAACACTGCAGCCGACTGCGGGACCCGTCCATCCGGCCATTTTGGTTTACCAGCGACTCTGTCAGTGATTGTCTGAGTGAGTACACCAGTACCGTCTGGCACCGTGCCGTGCTGTCCCTGCAACCCTGCACCCCAGCCATCCAGCCTCCCCGTTACATCACCGGTCCCCGGGATCACCAACCCCCTACCCACGGAGGGGACAACATCCCAGATGCACCCTACCATCTCTCCCGGGAACCCAGTTACCAGCAGCGGTGGTGCCATCATCACCACGTCCCGTGGGTGGCGTCACGAACAATCTCCCTAAACATACCACCCCTTTTCACTCACGGGCAAGGAGAGCTGCTCGAGTCACCGAGCAGCAGCAGCAGAAGCCCCAGACCTGAGTGTGGCGAGCGCGTCCCCTCCACCCGCGACATTTGCCCCCCAGGCCCAAGTTTCATGTATGCCCCTCCACTGGCCCCAGTACCATGTATGGAGAGAGAGAGAGTGACCAGTGATACATGTTATATAAAAGAACGAAATTAGGGGTCTCAAACTCGGTATATAAAAGATCTTTGGTGGCAACATTTAATTCTTGAAATAATTTTATCATCCCTAATTTCACTTGGAACTGGGGCTGGTAAATTAGCCCCGATTACAGGGAAAATGTGGCCTCATCGCTGCATAGTAAAAATGTCTGGGTCTCCTGTGGCCCAGCAGCTCTTGCTCCTTCACTATACAGAGCGATCACATAACTAATGTATATGCAGAAGGAACCATTGTTAGATGTGTATACAGCGATCGAGAAGCCACAGGTGTTATGAACTGTCTCTGCCTTTTATATGAAGAGGGTGGCTGTCTCTGACAAGTGTATCCAGTCTCTCCAGCTGATTATCACATGCTGGGCTGGCTTCAGGTTTTTATGGTCCCTGGGTGAAAAAGTCCCAGTGGGTCCCTTTATCACATACCATGATTCCTTATTCGAATATAAAGGTTGCAGGGCCATATAATAAAATTCCAATAAATATAATCCCCCATCATGCGCTCTCTCCCCCTGTGCGCTCTCTCTGGTCCCTTTATGCGCTCTCTCCCCTGTGCGGTCTCCCCTCTATGCTCTTTGTTCTGCCCCTGTGCAGTCTGACTATGCTCTCTCTTCTCCCCCTGAGCGGTCTCTTCCCCCATACGGTCTCTTGTCCCCCTGTGCGGTTTCTTCTCCCGCATGCTCTATCTTTTCCCCCTGCACTGTGTGATGAGCGCAGCGGTGTTCCAGCGATGCAGGAGATCAATACTGCTTACTGCAGGTGTCAGGCGGCGTCACTATTCTCTGCTCCCAGCTTCATAAGCCATAAGCAGTCAGGCGCTGCACTCATCACATAGTGCAGAGACACTGTGCATGGGAGGAGAGAGCACACTGGGAAGGGGGGAGACAGTTACCCGGCTGGCACCATACTTCATGAGGGGCTGGGGACAGTCGGGCAAACAGCTCTGACTGTGTCCCCGACAGCGAGTGGGTCGGTTTACATCTGTAAATTTATATATCTGTAAATGTATGTGTGTGTATGCACATATGTATTGTAGCTACATTATAAACCAACCAAAATTATATTTAATGAAGTAAATAGACCAAAAAACCTTTACAAAGAAAATAACTCTTAAAAATAAATCTTTATTGGTTTGATAAAAATTATATACAAAAATCTGAATTAATCATATCAGAGATATAGATATATGTCTGATATGATTAATTATTCAGATTTTTGTATATAATTTATCAAACTAATAAAGATATATTTTTAAGAAGTGTTTTTTCGTAAGGTTTTTTTGGTATTTTAGCTACATGCATTCTTGTGGGAAAGAAGTCCTTCTGTTCCTGGTAGTTCCCCAATGTTTGACAGAAAGCAATTGACCATTGTTCCGGTCACAAGTGTGTCACAGCCTGATATGATCTTGGGGGGGAAATCTGAGATCAGAATGTCTTAGCATATTGTTGATTGCAGATCCGCTTTAGTGATCGTTCTTCGTTTATCCTGAGTTGGAGCCAGTGACGTAACAAGTGTTTGATGGGCCCCGGTGCAAAGTATGGACCTGCCCCCCCCAACCGTACCCAGACACTCTGAATACGGGATAATGATGCCGACATTCGGGCTACTGGGATAATGACGCTGACATTCGAGCTATGGGATAATGACGCGGACACTCGGGGTACGGGATAGTGACACTGACACTTACCTCTTTCCCTCAGCACCCATGTTTCCCATGATCTAAAATCTCTCTATCAGCTCCCAGGTTTACTATGTTCTGATAGCCATCTTGTCCTCAGCAACATATTTCCTTCAGCACGCAGTTTCCCATATCAGAGCATGGGAAAGCTGGGTGCTGAGGGAAAGATATACAGCAGCAGAGCATGGGAAAGCTGGGTGCTGAGAGAAAGAGCCCCTTTTCCTCAGCACAAAACTTTCCCATCCCATGCGTTATCTTTGTCTCCCCCTCATATATAGCTGTTCAAATACTATGATGGCCCTCACATTGCCTTCCATATTGTATAATGGGTCCCACACAACCCTTCAAATATTGGAATGCACCCCATAGTCCTCCATGTATTATAATACACTTCACATAGTGATATAGAAGGGTTAAATGGTTTCTCTATTTCTTTATTAAAGATATTTTATTTCATTAGTAAGTAGTTCATAGTCAGAGCCTTCGGAATAAGAGACAAGATCAAGGATTATTATTGTTTCTAAATGTTCTTCTTATCTTCTTCTTATCTCATATGCATGACTCTACATTTCTGTTTTGCTGAAACTTAAAGGTCATATGAGCAACTTGTAAATTTCCAGCTAGAAGCTTTATTTGCAATATCACATTGATCTGTAAATGGTATAAATAAACTGTACGTTAAATAAACAGAAGAATTGATCATGCTCACATGAATGATGCAGGTCTTTTTCTCCGAGCGCTCGCTCTTGATTAGGTCTGAAGAGGCCTAATTGAGAAGACCTCACTGGTGATCCCATAAGCTGACTTGTGACAAAACAGAACAGCTACAACAGTTTTTGGTGCCCAACGTGGAGCCGTGGCCAACCAGCCTATTCGGAAGAAGTTTTGGGGACTCCTGAGACAGTGAAATTTCAGCTGCAGCAAGGTGAGAAGCTTTATTCTTACACTTTATTTCACTCTCTCTGATTTCCCGAATATTCTGGGTAAGGCTGTACACACGGTTCAAGAACTCTGGCATCACCAGTGAGTATTGTTTTTTCATGCATGTCTGAATGAGAGTTGAAATATAGAGTAATAAGATAATCTGTTGTCCGTCCATTAACTGATTGCATAGAGTGCATAGCACGGAATTTGGGACAGTCTCTGTATAATTGCATTTGCTGTGTTGCTGTGTTTTGTGTTTTGCTTTGGCCATCTTTGCATCTTTGATGGGCAATACACTGGTCTAGGGATATGTGTTCATAAGTGGTTCCATATTAATGCCTAGATAAAGTAGGCAGGCAATAGGTTGTTGTATATTGATGAGAAGCCTCTGAATAACAAAGTGACAAGTAATTGAGATAAGAGACTTGGTGAAATAATATGTATGTATAAGTCTAATGGTTATAGGTCATACTGTGGACTGTGAAAAGATGTTCCGGTTATGAAATGTCACAGGGCATAGCCATATAGAGTATTTGAGTGGATACCTGACATATGTATTTTTTTCCCATCAGTGTCAAGAGCGGTTTAGATAATTTTATTTGCATGTGAGGTTAACTGATCCTTGGAAGGTGTATTGTTACATATGCTTCTGGAATCAATGAATGAGTAGGACAAGTGGTCCTGGGATCTGTCCTTATAGTGAGATATTGTGTGTTTCTTCCCCTCCAAATGGGGATGAAGGTTTTATAGCAAAGTAGAATATTAGTGCTGTGAAGGTATATAAGTAGTCTCAATTTTCTGCTAGGATTGTGTATTATACCAGTGGGTATTAGGGATGTTTTGGGAAAACTGAATCTGGATCTGGACAAAGAATTCTTTTTGAGATAACACTCTTGCTAAACAAACTGTGCGCTGACATTCTTTTGGGAGGGGTCAAGTGAACAGCTGCGCGATTTTCTGCCCTTTGTGAGAAGTCAGCTCTGTTAATTGTATTGGTTTAACTCTACTTTACGTTCGTTGCTGGAATACTCTGTAAAGGACCAGCATGAAGTACCCAACTGCACATCAGGTTTGAAGAAGTGGGTTAGAGAGCCGTGTGGCCTTCCCACTTACATGGAGGTGGTCTAGCAGGTGAGAGGACTATCACACCTGGTCCTTCCTGCTTTAGTCATCTGGTCTATTGGGTGAGAGAGGTTTTTAACCCTTCCCAATACGCCCTACAAGTGTAGCAGGTGAGAGTGAATGCTGATTGAGCCTTCTTGCTACCACTTGAGAGCCCATTCTGACTTGCCAGGAGACGTGTGGCCTGTTAACAAGGTTCAGGGACACTGAGAGGGCATTTGCAGAAAGGTGGGCTGTGTGGGAATAAGTTGAAGCCATGGGCAACTTGTTCAGTGTGCAGTGTGGGGCTCCAGCAGGATCCAAAACAGCCAAACAGATAGTGCAAGAAAGGAAAGTCAAGGAAGCAGTGAAAAATGTCAGACCAATACTCAGAAAGGCAGACATGCCAGAGTGTGGGTGTTTGGATGTTGAGAAATGGCACAGATTCAGGGAAGAGGTGCAGCATTGTGGATGTAAAGAAATAACAGTGGGATGTATTATTATATTATTGTTATGTAAAGTGTATTATAAATGTTTTAATGCACCAAGAGCAAAAACTGTGACTGCTACCGCCCCCCTTCACATAAGCAGAAACCCAGACCAGATGAATGGACTTGTAAACATTGTAGTCAGAAGAACCCAGACTGGAGAAGTACTTGTGCTACGTGTAATGTTACTCGCCCTAAGCAGATTGCACTAACTCCTGTTCGAACCAGATCACATGTGATGACAGAGGACGCTGACACTGAGACAGAGGTAGTGAAGGAATTGAGTTTTGGGGAGGAAGCTGGACATTACTCTGACGGTGAGGAAAGAAAACAGTTATCTGACCCTGAAGACCAACCTTTCCTTCTTTCCCTGACTGACGTAATACAGCAGGAAGGGGAGAGTATAGAGACGTACTTTTGGAGGTTACAGCTGAAGTGGGCAGACGTGGGGTACAAAGTCAGAACCTCCCTTAATGACAAAATACTGATGAGTATATTCATTAACGGTATGAATAAGGTTTTACGAAAAGCAGTACAGACAGCCAGACCTGAGTGGAGAAATATCGACCCAACAGACCTTCTGCAAGTAGCTAAGGGGGTTGAACTGACAAAATGCAAGCGACCAGTTATGTATGCTAGAGCACAAGGAAAAACAGTGGAAGCAGAGAGGGGGGGCACCAGGTGACCGAGCGACCGTACAGTGCTGGAATTGTGGACAGAATGGACATTACGCCAGACAGTGCAAAAACCCCAAATAGGAGAGGGAGCAGACTGACTCTCCTCCTTCCTTCCCTCCTCCTTTGCCTCTGGCCTAGGAAACTGGTGACCACGAAGGGACTGGAGGGATTGGTGTTTGAAATTCCCTTGATAAAACAGTATCCCTTAAGCCCAGCCAAATCAATGGCCCTGACCAGAGAATATGTGCAAGCAGGGGCTCTAGTACAAAGGTCCTCCCCCTGTAACACTCCCTTGTATCCAATCAAGAAAAAAAGGGCCCAAAGGTTCCCCTGACACGTACAGAATGGTGCATGATCTGAGAGCTGTCAATGCTGTCACTGAGAGTGTAACACCAATTGTTCCAAACCCACATACCTTACTGTCACAAATCCCAGGGACCTCCAAATGTTTTACAGTAATTGATTTGGCATTTTTCTCTGTGCCGCTACACCCTGACTGTCAGTATCTTTTTGCCTTCACACATGAGGGGAAACAGTACATGTGGACAGTCCTCCCGCAAGGAGGAATGAATTCACCTACCATTTATTCTACAGCTATGGCAGGAATTCTGGAGCAACCGCCTCATCCACAGGTTACGCTATTGCAGTACGTGGATGACCTTTTGCTCTGCTGTCCAGACCAGACGTCCTGCAAGGAAGCCACAATTTCTTTGCTGTGTTTTCTGGCAGAGAATGGTTGCAAAGTTTCACGTGAAAAATTACAGTACTGTAAGCAAAAGGTAACATTTTTGGGTCACTGTATCTCTGAAGGTACGAGACACCTGACTGAGGAGAGAAAACAAGCAGTCCAAAATCTCTCCTTACCCAG
The DNA here is from genome assembly GCF_048569485.1 of Anomaloglossus baeobatrachus. NCBI lineage: Eukaryota > Metazoa > Chordata > Amphibia > Anura > Aromobatidae > Anomaloglossus > Anomaloglossus baeobatrachus. The sequence goes on from NC_134354.1 coordinate 452,075,797, forward strand.
GTCCCACCGGCAACTGCGCACCTTTTTGGGCTTAGTGTCATACTGCAGGCCTTGGATAAGGTCTGCCTCGCAAATGATGCAACCCCTCTATGATTGTCTGTCATCTGACCCCTTTGACCTCACTCAGGAAGCTATTGACTCCTTTCATTCCCTTAAACTACTCATTGTATCGGCCCCGGCCCTGGGTATTCCAAATTACGATCAACCATTTTTCTTGTTTTGCACAGAACAGGGAGGGCATGCGACAGCCGTCCTCACACAGCAACATGGTGACAAACAAAGACCAATAGCTTACTACTCAGCGCGATTGGACCCAGTTGTCAGAGGGTCACCCACGTGTGTCCGTGCTGTAGCGGCTGCTGCAGTACTGCTAGGGAAAGCTTGCTAGATCACATTGACATTTCCCTTAACAATTTACTCCCCGCATGACATCCATGCTATACTTGTGCAAGTCCAACCGAAACACCTGTCTATGGCCAGACAGCTCAGACTTGAATGTGCCCTTCTGATTCCTGAGTATGTCACCCTCAAGAGGTGCAATGTTCTGAATCCAGCCACCCTTTTGCCAGTAGATTCAGAAAAGGGGGAATTGGTGACAAGTGAGGATGAATACTTTGACATGACGCACGAGCATGGCTGCATAGAGCTGATGAGTCAGGAGACTGCAGGTTTTCCACATGTCTATGATACACCTATTACTAATGCAGATTTTGAGTTTTTTGTAGATGGCTCCAGATACCACCTGGATGGGAGATTCTACACTGGATATGCAGTAGTATCCTCGCATGAGGTAATCCGAGCTGAACCACTCCCGCCGCACATGTCCGCGCAGGAGGCGGAGCTAACAGCGCTCATTGAGGCGTGTAGAGCGGGATCAGGTAGGAAAATTAATGTTTATTCAGACTCAAATTATGGATTTGGGATCTGTCATGATTTTGGCCCTATCTGGAGAAGTAGAGCTTTTCTTACGTCAGCTGGTAAGCCTATTAAAAATGCAGAATTGGTAAAACGGTTAATGGAGGCACTAATGTTACCAGTCCAGGTTGGCATCATTAAGGTGAAAGCACACACAAAAGGTGACTCACTGGAGGTAGCGGGCAATAGAAGGGTGGATGCAGCTGCGAAAGCAGCGGCAAAGAGGCCTAGGGATCAGAGGATAGTGGCAGGGAGCCAGCAAGTCCCAGCCACAGTAAGTCTGGATGTCCTGAAATCCCTCCAGCATCAGGCTGCCCAAACAGAGAAGGAACACTGGGGAAAATGGGAGCTGGGCTGAACTCGAATGGAGTATGGGAAAGTAAGGATAGGTTGTGTTTACCAAGGTCCCTGTTCCCTATGATGGCACAAACAACACATGGCCCCACTCACGCCTCAAAAAGTCACATGTGTAACCAGGTGAATGCCTTCTGGATCGCTCCTGGCTTCAGTTACGTAGCCTCCAAACATGTACAATCCTGCATTATCTGCGCACAACACAACCCAGGTAAAACAGTAAAGTCCCTAAGAAAGCAACACCCAGACCGCTCTACCGTGTCAACGACTGCAAATAGACTACATACAACTACCCAAGGTAGGAGTGTATGAATACGTCCTGGTATGTGTAGATCTCTTCTCAGGATGGGTTGAGGCCTATCCAGTAAAATGTGCAAATGCTAAAACAACTGCAGAAAAACTGATGAAGGAACTAGTCTGTCGGTATGGCATCCCAGAAGCCATAGAAAGTGACAGGGGTACACACTTCACTGGAGAAATAATGAGGGACATTATGCAGGCCCTGGGAATAGAGCAGGCATTCCATACCCCTTATCATCCACAGAGCAGTGGAAAAGTAGAGAGATTAAACGGGACACTTAAACTAAAAATTCAAAAGGCCATGGCAGACACAGGAAAGAATTGGGTAGAGTGCGTATCCCTGGCACTCTTTTCAGTCAGACACACTCCAAATAGAAAGACAGGCTTGTCTCCTTTTGAAGTCCTTTTTGGTAGTGCCCCAAAAACAGGTCTCTACTTTCCACAAGTGTTACAGATGCAGCACGGCACTATGACAGCCTACGTCCAGGCCTTACAGGAAAGACTTAATGTGGTGCATAAACATGTCTTTTCATCCATTCCAGATCCCAATGCAAGTGCAGATGTGCATCAGCTGAATCCAGGTGATTGGGTGGTCGTGCGCAGACACGTGAGAAGGAGCCTAGATCCACGCTTTGATGGCCCATTCCAAGTCCAGCTGACCACATCCACCTCAGTGAAACTTGAGGGAAAGCCCACCTGGATCCACGCCAGTCACTGTAAAAAGGTCACTCCACCGGCAGAATGACAGTCTTGCTAATTATCCTGCTAGGTGTAGCAGGGTTGCTGCGCCAAACAAAGACACTGAGCGAACTTTTAACTACGGACTGGGATAATAAACTCATTCGCCACCATATTTCTCTTACTGAGGACATGGAAGGAGAAAAGCCAAAAGACTGTTGGATCTGCACACACAGTCCTATTTCTTCAAAGACTATGCCTTATTTAGCCTTACCTCTGGAACCACAGGAGGTGTTGATATCAGACTGTATCTACAATGAAACCTGGACTCTATCGATATTCTGGTGAAAAGATGTATTTGCCACCTTGACTATAGCTGGAAAGGTCACTAATCCCTGGATCCAGCTAAATATCACACAGCCTAGGGGACAGTCGTGGTGGATGGAATACAATCCGGACATTGAGGGTGTAGTTACCAAAGTAAAGACTAAGATCCCCTCATTCAGGCCCCATTACCTACGATGGATTATGGTTCAGTCTTCAATATAATGATGTTGCTATCTGTGGAAAAGACAATGATTGTTTCCGTGTGTTTGTGTCTATGTGTGTATCTACATACATAGTCACCAGTTTTTGTCTGTTCTCCTATTATACGTATATATGTATATATATGGATGATTCCAGCAAAGACTCCTGGTGGGGAAATACATTTTCTTTTATATTTTTTTTTTTTTTTGGACATTTTTCTTGGACATTTTCTTTATAATCCAGCTAATTGGTTTAAGGGCATAGCAGGTTGGATTTCTGGCATTATACAAACCTGTATGCAAATATTGTTATTCTGTCTATTGCTTTATATAGCTGTAAAAGCATTGATATATGCGTTAGCTAAACTATTGAATAATGTATGTTCTAAGAGTTTCAGTATTGAACCCTCTGTAGTTTACTACGGACCCCAAATGGCCTCTGCTGACCGGGAGTAGGTGTCCACACTGAGGGTGGATGGGTGAAGTCTTAGGAAGACCCCTCATGGGTACTAGGCCCATGAGCCAGCAGCTCCTGTTTGGACGCCTACTGACCCTGTAGTGAAGGTTATACCATTTACAAAAGGAGGAAATTGATATAGAAGGGTTAAATGGTTTCTCTATTTCTTTATTAAAGATATTTTATTTCATTAGTAAGTAGTTCATAGTCAGAGCCTTCGGAATAAGAGACAAGATCAAGGATTATTATTGTTTCTAAATGTTCTTCTTATCTTCTTCTTATCTCATATGCATGACTCTACATTTCTGTTTTGCTGAAACTTAAAGGTCATATGAGCAACTTGTAAATTTCAGCTAGAAGCTTTATTTGCAATATCACATTGATCTGTAAATGGTATAAATAAACTGTACGTTAAATAAACAGAAGAATTGATCATGCTCACATGAATGATGCAGGTCTTTTTCTCCGAGCGCTCGCTCTTGATTAGGTCTGAAGAGGCCTAATTGAGAAGACCTCACTGGTGATCCCATAAGCTGACTTGTGACAAAACAGAACAGCTACAACACATAGTCCTCCATATAATATAATTCACCTTCCATAGTACTCCATGAATTATAATTCTCCCATAGGCCTCCATATATAACAAGCCCCATAGTCCTCCATGTTTTATAATGGAGCCCCATAGTTCTCCATATTATGCAGCCCCCATACCATTTAATGCAACCCATAGTCCTCCATGTATTATAATGCACCCCCATAGTCCATGTATAAGGTGTCCTTCATATTGTATTATACAGCCCCCTTACCTTTTAATGCACTCCATTAGGCTCCTGGCCACTGTGCACTCACTGATTAAAAAATAAAAAATAAACAAATGCTCACGTCTCCTTGCTCCCCTGATGCTTCGGTCAGCATTCCGCACTCTGCTGTCTCAGCTCAGCAGCGCGCAATGGTGATGTTAACGTGTTCTGCTGCACTGAGACATCAAGCGCAGGCACAGGGGGAAAATGAGGAAAGCTGGAGTGGAGTGCCCTGCTCCATTCTTTATTATTACTTTGTGTGATGACAGGTGAGGGGGAGCCCAGTGCCGCGCTGGTACTGGGCCCTCCCTGACTCACGGACCCATAGCGGCCGCTTGGTCTACTGTTACAGCACTGCTCCACTGTCACAGAGAGGAGCTGGCTGCTTTTCTGGGGGGCAGGCGCCAGGCCCCTAACCCTGCCAGGTCCGGTCGCAGTTGCGATCTCTGTGACCGCAGTTGTTATGCCCCTGGTTGGAGCGTATTTAATTTCATTAGGTACTGACACTGTTTCATTTCTATCCTGCAGTGGTGTAACAGGTAGTTGTAACCTCAGCTTTAGCCACTCTCATCTATTATAAATATCTACTCCTCACTCCTCCGTATGCCAGCTATAGCTCATATCTATGCTGTCAACTTTGATGAAAACAGTCTCTGGAAAATCTGAGGTGTCTCTTCTCTTGCAACTGAGAAGTTCCTGCTGGAGAAGTGGAGTGTTATTTTTTTGTGTCTTTCCACACCTCTTTGTTTTACTTTCCTTGCGTTGCGTTATTGCATGGCAAGACTAGCATCTCACTAGCCTTCACTAGTCAGGGTGAGTTCAGGGTCAGCGAGGGCCTAATCACGTGATGGCCCACGAGGGTGAAGGATCTGTCTAAGGACATCAGGAAGTGCAGGGATAAGCATCAGGTGAGGTCATCCACTCCCTCTCCTCCTTAGCGCCAGGGCCTTCCATTGTACTGGTGTTCCCTCTGCATTGCGCCTCTCATAATTGGCGTGATACCTGCAATCACATTGTAACAGTTCCCTAATGTTTGACAGAAAACAATTAATTATTGTTTATATCATGCAGTGCCCCAGTAAGATTTTGAGAGAAGGGAGATGGTGGGACATGTTTAAAAGAGTGCAGGGTTGATGCATGAGAAAGAGAAGAAGTAATCCTGAAGTTTTCCCAGAGGCCTAAGAGAGTTTTCGTAATCCATCTGAGCCATTACATAGAGCGACAACATGGAACAACCAAGCTACTCCAATCAGAGTGAGTATCAAACCCACTTTGCCTTTTCCTGAATAATTCTGCATAGTTATAGGGAAAGTTTAGACTAATAAAAAGAGATGATTTATAAGGTTGTATGTTTGTTTTAGATAAAGTGGGTGGGAGAATTGTTAGGTAACTGGGAGTTTTATTGTGTGCTTCTGTATTGGTGTATCAGTGTTGTAGTGGATACTGTTGATTTTTGTATGAGTAATAAAAAGGGATGAGGGAATGTATTCACCACTATTCGGTATCCAACGGATAAACAGGCTATTCGCACCATTCACTATCCGACGGATAAAACAAAATCCGCTCCGATACTTTCATTTTCATTTCTGACTTCCTGGGACATGTTTTCCAGCCAATGAACACATCTGATGTTGCTTACCCTCACAGTAATGCCGCAGCCATCATTGTTGTGATGTTACTGTGATTGGCTTGGCCGCACAGCGTCATAGGGGCTATATAAGCCAACGGCCATTTTGTGAACACGTAGTGATAGGGAG